>NC_059206.1:7197286-7219786 GCF_020615455.1 Coregonus clupeaformis
ATAAACACCATGGGACCACGCAGCCGTCATACCACTCAGGAAGGAGACGCGTTCTGTCTCCTAAAGATGAACGTACTTTGGTGCGAAAAGTGCAAATCAATCCCAGAACAACAGCAAAGGACCTTGTGAAGATGCTGGAGGAAACAGGTACAAAAGTATCTATATCCACAGTAAAACGAGTCCTATATCGACATAACCTGAAAGACCGCTCAGCAAGGAAGAAGCCACTGCTCCAAAACTGCCATAAAAAAGCAAGACTACGGTTTGCAACTGCACATGGGGACAAAGATTGTACTTTTTGGAGAAATGTCCTCTGGTCTGATGAAACAAAAATAGAACTGTTTGGCCATAATGACCATCATTATGTTTGGAGGAAAAAGGGGGTCACTTGCAAGCCGAAGAACACCATCCCAACCGTGAAACACGGGGGTGTCACGCCCTGACCTATAGAACTCTAGTCAGGGTGTGCATGTTTAGAGTCTAGTTGTTATACGTCTATGTTTGGCCAATTATGATTCCCAATCAGAGGCAGCTGTCGCTCGTTGTCTCTGATTGGGGATCATACATAGGCAGCCAGTTTTCCTGCCTGGGTTGTGGGATCTTGTTCGTACTCTGGTTTGGCTTGTATGTGTTTTAGCCATAGTGAGTGTCACATTACGTTGCCTTTTGTTGTTTTGGTCGAGTGTTTATCCAGTTTAAATAAACATGTTCGCATACCACGCTGCACCTTGGTCTGACCCGTTCCTCAACGTTCGTGACAGAAGATCCCACCAAACGAGGACCAAGCAGCGTGGCCAGGAGCAGACATCCTGGACATGGGAGGAGATCCTGGATGATAAGGGATCTTGGACATGTGAGGAGATCCAGGCTGGGATGGATCGCCGTCCTTGGGAACAGACAGAGGAAGCCCGGGTTAGAGAGGAGCAACGGCAACACAGAAGGCGCCGGCCGAGGAGGAAGCCCGAGAGACAGCCCCAAGAAAGAAAATTGGGGGGACTAAAAGGGTGGTTGGGGATCGATAGAGAAGAGCCCCGACCACTGCACTCGTGGGGGCTCAAGGAGGAGTCCTCACTGGAGGAGGACTGGGCACGGAGATTAAAAGACTGGTACAGTCGGAGATCTCTAACGACAGTTCCCAGTCCGGTACACCTCGTGCCTGCATCTTGCACCAAGCTAGTGGTGCGTGTTCCCAGTCCAGTACGGCCCGTCCCTGCTCCTTGCACCAAACCAGTGGTGCGTGTCTCCAGTCCACTCCACCGGTGCCAAGTCCAGCTCCGGTCAGCGGTTACACTCCGGAGCCAGTGCAGTCCGCTCCACCGGTGCCCAGTCCAGCTCCGGTCAGCGGATCCACTCCGGAGCCAGAGCAGTCCGCTCCACCGGTGCCCAGTCCAGCTCCGGTCAGCGGTTCCACTCCGGAGTCAGAGCAGTCCGCTCCACCGGTGCCCAGTCCAGCTCCGGTCAGCGGCTCCACTCCGGAGTCAGAGTAGTCCGCTCCACCGGTGCCCAGTCCAGCTCAGGTCAGCGACTCCACTCCGGAGTCAGAGCAGTCCGCTCCACCGGTGCCGAGTCCAGTTCCGGTCAGCGGCTCCACTCCAGAGTCAGAGCATTCCGCTCCACCGGTGCCCAGTCCAGCTCCGGTCAGCGGCTCCACTCCGGAGCCAGAGTAGTCCGCTCCACCGGGATCTGGTTCAGCTCTGGTCAGCGGCTCCACTCCGGGTCCAGACGTCAGCCCCTCTCCAGGTTCGGGGTCTCCCACACCAGGGTCCAGACAGGGATCGGTGCATCGTGGGAGGACTGAGAGGGGAAGCTCCGCGTTGAGGTCCAGACCAGTCCAGGGGTGCAATGCGGAGGCAGTAAGGGAGAAGACATTACGCCCAGAGTCGGAGCCGCCACCGAGGCTGGAAGCCCACCCGGACCCTCCCCTGTTAAGTCAGGTTTGTGCGGCCGGAGTCCACACCTTTGGGGGGGGGGTTGTTATACGTCTATGTTTGGCCAATTATGATTCCCAATCAGAGGCAGCTGTCGCTCGTTGTCTCTGATTGGGGATCATACTTAGGCAGCCAGTTTTCCTGCCTGGGTTGTGGGATCTTGTTCGTACTCTGGTTTGGCTTGTATGTGTTTTAGCCATAGTGAGTGTCACATTACGTTGCCTTTTGTTGTTTTGGTCGAGTGTTTATCCAGTTTAAATAAACATGTTCGCATACCACGCTGCACCTTGGTCTGACCCGTTCCTCAACGTTCGTGACAGGGGGTGGCAGCATCATGCTGTGGGGGTGCTTTGCTGCAGGAGGGACTGGTGTACTTCACAAAATAGATGGCATCATGAGGAAGGAAAATTATGTGGATATATTGAAGCAACATCTCAAGACATCAGTCAGGAAGTTAAAGCTTGGTCGCAAATGGGTCATCCAAATGGACAATGATCCCAAGCATACTTCCAAAGTTGCAAAGGACAACAAAGTCAAGGTATTGGAGTGGCCATTACAAAGCCCTGACCTCAATCCTATAGAAAATGTGTGGGCAGAACTGAAAAAGCGTGTGCGAGCAAGGAGGCCTACAAACCTGACTCAGTTACACCCAACTTATTGTGGGAAGCTTGTGGAAGGCTACCCGAAACGTTTGACCCAAGTTAAACAATTTAAAGGCAATGCTACCAAATACTAATTGAGTGTATATAAACTTCTGACCCACTGGGAATGTGATGAAAGAAATAAAAGCTGAAATAAATCATTCTCTCTACTATTATTCTGACATTTCACATTCTTAAAAAACCCTGACTCCTAACCCTAACACTAATCCTAACCCCTAGTCCCTAACCTTAACCCTAATTCTAACCCTAACCCTATTGTAACCCTAAACCTAAACCTAACCCCTAAGCTTAAAAAAACTTTTTCCAAATGTCCCCACATTTTCCTTGTTTTACTATCCTTGTGAGGACTGTTCCCCTTACCTCATATCAGCCATCATACACACACACACACACACACACACACACACACACACACACACACACACACACACACACACACACACACACACACACACACACGACACACAGACAGTGTACATGTACACTGAGTATACCAAACATAAGGAACACCTTTCTAATATTGAGTTGCACCCCCCTTTTGCCCTCAGAACAACCTCAATTAGTCGGGGCATGGACTCTACAAGGTGTTGACAGCATGGCACCTACTACCATACACTACCATACACCGTTCAAAGGCACTTCAATATTTTGTCTTGCCCATTCACCCTCTGAATGGCACACATACACAATCCATGTCTCAATAGTCTTAAGCAAAGTTCCCTCTATGCTGCACGGGTGCGCGGGCGCGCAGCTCCCAGGGACTTCCGCACAGAAGAAATATCAGCCCATGCAGAGAAGCACAAGCTTGAACTTCACTCAACTTTCTAGAGTTTTCCCCCTTAGTTAACACTATAAACATTTCCCTTTATGGTGGGAGTTGTGATCGAATCAATGCAATATTAGCCACTTTCAATGCAACATACTGAAACAAAACGCACTATCCAAGACTTAGTTTGCAAAACTAACTATGCAAGAGAGTTTGTTGTAGGCAGAAAGCATCAGAGTAGGATTCTATTGCATTGACACCCACAATTCAGCCTGTACTCTACACAGACAGATCAGAGCTGCAGCAGGCCTATATGCAAATTGACCATTGACATATATGGATCTGTGCCATTCACTTTGAACTGGACTGTGTTTACAGCATGAGCGGTCGTGAGTAAATGCGCTTGTTTTGAGATCAGAGCGAGAGCTGCATGTAGCCATGTGTGCATATTTGTTCGTATTCTTTGCTAGTTAGTGAGTTATTAGCCCAGTTATAGATCATTTGTAGTCAGCAATGGGGGAGTGATTGCTTCCTACAAGAGCACAAAACATTACATTTCTAGACATCTTTGAAAAGCGAGTCGGTTAAAGAGCTTTCTTTTGTCTTAAAGGGGTAGTGTTGTATTTTGGGACAGGCTTGCATAAGCTAAGTAGCCAATAGGCAGAGAGAAGCATAATTTGTCTGATTCTCTGTAATAATGGTATGGGAATAATAATACATTTTATTTTGTAAAGTGGTTTCTTGCATCAAACAACACAACAGCATTTTCAGTCACCTCCTTGTCTGAAGGACAAGTGGATAAACAGGTTAATGTCAAGCCCTGCATGTTTTATTCAAAAGTCTCATGGAATGTAGGCCTACATTGAACACCACACATTGGCTGCTACTGTAGGCTGAATGATGGAACAGCTATTTCCATGTTAAAATATTATGGTATGCATTTTCTCCATTGTTTTTGATGGTAGGCCACTCTGGTAGGCCTACATTATGATCAAATAGCCGCAGTAGCCTATCCGACCACTTAAAGCGGGGACAGCCTCAGTGTTCACAGTAAACACATGCTGGAAGTTGCAGAGAATTTTCACAACATTCAAGTTTGCGCACAGCAGACCTGAAATCTGCTCAGTGCCGAAAAAATTAGAGGGAACATTGGTCTCAAGGCTTAAAAGTTATTCTTTAACCTGTCTCGTCCCCTTCATATACACTGATTGAAGTGGATTTAACAAGTGACATCAATAAGGGAGCATAGCTTTCACCTGGATTCACCTGGTCAGTCTATGTCATGGAAATAGGTGTTCTTAATGTTTTGTATAGTCAGTATATATCTATGGTGAGACACGAGGTCTGTGGACTGCATGCTGCTTCCTAGTCCTCAACTCTGTGTAATTATTAAGTCACTTCTACAAAGCCAGCCCCGTGATGCATGCTGATAAAAAATGTAAGGCATCGCAGTGCACTGCGCTTCTCTTTTTGTGTCTCTGTCTCTTCCTCTCCTATCGTTTCTCTCTCTCTCGCTCTCTCTCTCTCTCTCTCTCTCTCTCTCTCTCTCTCTCTCTCTCTCTCTCTCTCTTGCTCTCTCTCTCTCTCTCTCTCTCTCTCTCTCTCTCTCTCTCTCTCTCTCTCTCTCTCTCTCTCTCTCTCTCTCTCTCTGCTCTCTCTCTCTCTCTCTCTCTCTCTCTCTCTCTCTCTCTCTCTCTCTCTCTCTCTCTCTTCTCTCTCTCTCTCTCTCTCTCTCTCTCTCTCTCTCTCTCTCATGCTCTCTCTCTTGCTCTCTCTCTTGCTCTCTCTCTCTCTCTCTCTCTCTCTCTCTCTCTCTCTCTCTCTCTCTCTCTCTCTCTCTCTCTCTCATGCTCTCTCTCTCTCTCTCTCCCTCTATCTCCTTCACACACTTTCCCTCCCCTCGGTGTGTTTCTCTCCATCTCCCTCTGTCTGTCTTTCATCCATCCCTCTCTCCATCCCTCTATCCGTTCCAGCCCACACCTTCCCTAGCTCCTTATTTCCTCCATTATATCGCTCTCTTTATCCATCTCTCTCTCACTCTCTCTCTCTCTCTCTCACTCTCTTTCACTTCCTCTCTCCGCTGCTGTCAGCAAGTGTGGAGCGCTTGGAGACCCGTGGGAATGTCGCCATGGCAACGCCTGCCAGTCAATCCCATCTCGGATGTAAATGACCTCAAATTTTATTAGCGCACAATTTCAAGATACCCACATTTTCCCCCTCCACTCTTCTGCTTTTCTCGCTCTCTTTCTCTCTCGCTTGCTCTCGCTCTATCACTTTCACCCCTTTCTTTGTCTCGTTCTGTCCTCTTCATAACATCAATATTATTATGTTCCTACATGGAGATGTTTAATTTATTTTCAAATGAGTGCAATATCATGCAATCTACATGTTTTTACAAATTCATTTATTTTCTTGATCGGAAACAATTGAAAATGATCTGCATGGTGAGCCAAGTCATACAGATGTAGGATCTTAATTTGATCACTCTTTTGTTAGTGAGAATTTTCCTGCACGCTATTCAAGGTTTAAAAAGGCTTCTAAAGTTTGTAATTTCCACTTTAAAATGTCAGTCTTGATTTGCCCTAACGTCAAATGTATCAACCCCTACAAAAATATCCATGAATTATAAACCACATAATAATTCACATTTCCAGTTGCTGCAGGATTATTTTCCTGCTGTAGCAAACTGATTGCAGGTACAATATGTGTTTAAGTTTATATGATTATTAGATGTACTTTCAAAATCTCCTACTTTAATGCTGAATGAGGTGATAGGAGTGCAGTCAAAATCACATCATAGTCTACCCCTAGTGCTGTGCCCTTGTACTGGTGCGTTTGCGTGGTTCCCAAATCGACAGTGCCTAGTGAAAGTCTTCACATTTAGCTTCAAATGACATCTAAAAAGGGAATACTGTGGATTTATTTTCCTACCGATCTTCACAACTAGAACATTATTCAAATTAATTCAAATAAAAAAACGTATGTGTTCACACACCAGAGTTAATACTTGGTGATGGCACCTTTAGCAGCCATTTCAGCTACGAATGATTTTGAATAAGATTGTACAAACTTTTCACAACTCTTAGGCCAACATACACTGAGTGTGCAAAGCATTAAGGACACCTGATCTTTCCATGACATAGATTTACCAGGTGAATCCAGGTGAAATCTATGATCCCTTATTGATGTCACTCATTAAATCCACTTCAATCAGTGTAGATGAAGGGGAGGAGACAGGTTAAATTAGGATTTTTAAGCCTTGAGACAATTGAGAAATGGATTGTGTATGTGTGCCATTCAGAGGGTGAATGGGCAAGACAAAATATTTAAGTGCCTTTGAACGGGGAATGGTAGTAGGTGCCAGGGGCACTGGTTTGAGTGTGTCAGGAACTGCAACGCTGCTGGGTTTTTCACGCTCAACAGTTTCCCGTGTGTATCAAGAATGGTCCTCTACCCAAAGGACAACCAGCCAACTTGACACAACTGTAGGAAGAATTGGAGTCAACATGGGCCAGCATCCCAGTGTCAAAACTGCTGAAAATTTGGTTGGGAATTATTGATTGACAGCATTATTCAAACCTTGTCTCTGATTTTCAAGCAAATTTAAGTCAGGACTGAGACTGGACCACTCAGGAACACTCAACACCTATTGGAAAGCCATTATTGTGTTTCTTTGGTATTAAAATGTGTGTGATCGTCCTGCTGAAAAAATGCAACTCTATCCCAGGGTCAGGTTTTCAGAAGACTGAGGCGGGTTTCCCTCTCATTTTTGATCTGGGTTTTGGTCCTTTCATAATTATTGTGTGTTTGTGGCTATATTTGTGTGTGTGTGTGTGTGTGGGGGGAGTAAACCAATGATTAAACAATTCCTGTAAGAGTGCATCAATCACTCAGGAATGCCACCACAGTGGGTGACACACACACAAACACAATGCCTCGTACAGGATTTTGCAACACTCACATGGTATGGGCCTTAGTCACGTACACTTTTAATCCACTTCATCATTGTGACTCCGCCTCCTTGCCTTGTGCAACTTCTCAGTTTCTGGCTGGGAATCTCATGAGTATCAGGTTAACATAGAGGGCATATGGCTCTGTGTACTGTACACAGAACAGGATCAATGTTGGATACATTATAACCAACCAGGAAAACCATAACATATTGATTCTGCTCTGCGAAATAGACACCAAGTCTACAGCAAAATTGTGATACAAACCTCTGGGTCCTGGTAGCCTATAGACAGATGTAGGATCTTCATTTGAGTTTTAAATGTAAAACATAGTGGATTTTAGGTTTTAAAAGGCTTTTGATCCCCCCCCCCCCCCACACACACACACACTCCCCCCACGTCATACTGTCCTGTTCGCTGTTGTATTTTTCAATATATTTTCCAGTTATAAAATGAAAAGGGAAAGAAAGAAAGAAAGAAAGAAAGAAAGAAAGAAAGAAAGAAAGAAAGAAAGAAAGAAAGAAAGAAAGAAAGAAAGAAAGAAAGAAAGAAAGAAAGAAAGAAAGAAAGAAAAACAGAAAAAGTCACAATTTCCTTTCTGTTTTTCGGAAACTTCACTGAGCTCATTTCCACATTTGAATTTCACCAAGCTCGGTCTACTCTTTATATTCAAAGCAGCCGGGAAGAAGCAATAGTGAACTCATGAAAAAATAATGAGTGAGATATTTACTTGTTGTTTCTTTCACTCCAACAGTTGAGGGGGAAAAAGGCTCATCACACATCATAAATTATTTGTTCATGGCTGACATCACATCCTGTCCCAAATGTTACCCTATTGCCTACATAGTGCGCTAATTTTGACCAGGGCCCATAGTGCACTAGGGAATAGAGTGTCATTTGGATAGTTGTTGACAACATTTGTCCACTGATTACTACAGTGTCTGGTTTACTCATCATTCGCCATTATCCTTGTATATATGTTCAGATGAATTCATATACCTGGTCAGGGTGAGATTATATTACTCATATAGAACCATTTAAATGGTTGTTAGATGTAAAGGGGTGTTCACTGTGTAACTCTTCATACATCTGTAAGGCAGCAATTTTCAACAAGACGATGAAATCCAAAATGCCACTTTTCTACCATATGATACGACTCTAGTTATTGGCTGTTGGTGAAAATGTTGTGGACTGAACTGGGGTCACTGCAGGTTCCCAAGGGGGAACCTCCTACCTCTGACCTTTGACCTAGCCGTGACCTCTCTCTTATTCCTCCAAACAAACACTGAACAGATTTCCCTACAAATCCT
This sequence comes from Coregonus clupeaformis, assembly GCF_020615455.1. Lineage (NCBI taxonomy): Eukaryota > Metazoa > Chordata > Actinopteri > Salmoniformes > Salmonidae > Coregonus > Coregonus clupeaformis. Next base: position 7,205,903 of record NC_059206.1, read on the forward strand.
GTGTTATTCTCGCCCAACACCAAACATTGCCATGCAATCTCATTGTTGTGGACACATGAACACCTTTGGAAAACTGACAATTGCTTTTGCTTCATAACGTGACCTCTAAACCTCGTTCCGTGTGGATCTATCTCATTCTATGGGGTTTTGTCGAGAAATCTCAGATGCCGGTGAGGTAAGCGTTAGTAGCTAGGTTTCCATCCAATTGACGACAGATTTCCATGCGAATATTCTAAAATCTGCACAAAGGAAATATGCGAATTTTCCCACCAGTGGTGTCTTTCCACCAAACGGACTTGTTGCTCATACAAATCAGTGTGTGATGATGTGGTGCACATAGAATGTACTTTTTTGAATACGTTTTCATGTACCGAATAAAAATCTAAAGTTCAAAGTGTTTCCATCTCATTTTCAACTGTACAGATAGATTTGCCAACAGCTTGCAGATACAGTGTGGGTAGGCTAGTCTACATGATGAGATTATTATGGATAAGAGTGAGAAGCCAAGCATCGATCATCATGTCACCAGAATAAGACCCTCAATATTTATTGGAAAGGAGTATAATGCTCATCACCGTGCACTTTCACCACCCTGTGAAGTTCATCATAACTTCTTTCATCTGAAGCCTGCATGGTTTCCCGAGTCATTGTGGGAGGACCACACACCATATCATCGCGTGACTCCAAATTTTCTTCGATATGATGGTTATTATATCATTATATAAATGTTTGCACATTTCTTATATAATTTTACAGACACAAAAAGATCCCACCATGTCGAACAAACAAATGATCTGTCAGCATTTATAAATTATACCAAAACTTCCTGTTTCCATCACAGCTGTCGTGATGTTTTTTTAAATACGGTGTGACTTTAGTGTGAATGGAACCATGGTTTCAGATGGTTACAGATGGGAGTAGACAGCGCATTACTGGAGTGACTTGAGGCTTCCTTTCTAAGAGGGTTACATCACATATGCACACAATCCACTGGCCCACTTGGTCCCACAAAGGTGTGTGTGTGTGTGTTTGTGCGTGTGTTTGACATGTGGCTGACACACGTAGATCATGCAGCGTTGCATTGAAAACAAAGAAAGCGAGGGAGGGAGGGAGGGGAGTCCTGCCATGACTAAGCCCAACCACGGGCCAGATGGTGCCGAGATTTACCCTGAGCACCAGATCAATGCAGAGGACAGACAAAACCTCTTTCTGTTTCGCTGAACACACTCACTCTTTCTGTCCTCTCAGTTTCGTTCTCTCTCTCCTCTCTCCCTCAATATGTATTTCTCGCCTCTTTCTCTCTCTCTCTCTCAATATTTATTTCTCTCCTCTCTCTCCCTCAATATTTCTCTCTTTCCTCTCTCTCTCTGTCGGCCATAGCTGATGTCCCAACACAGAGAGATTATCCTTAGTCCTATTAAACAAAACCTAAATGCGGAAGTTCCAGGGTTAAAGGGATAGTTCTCTTAAATTTCAAAAATGCATTAAAGATACTACACAAAGACTTTGGGGGTGCTCTTGAGCCATAGAAGGTTCTCCTAAATGGACCGAAATATAGTCAAAAAATTACTTAATTAGAAAGAAAGGGGGAAATCTCCCCACGTTAACGAACAAGGTTTATACAGTAAGAGTTTGTCAGGCTAAAACTAAGTATTGTGTGCTAATTATGATGACATAAGAAATGGATTACTGTGATATATCTGTAGTGCTCAATGACATTCCATGAAAGCAACATCACTTTTTTTTAACCGTGATTTGAAGCTATACATCATGTGTTTATAAAGTCTCCTATGACACCAAAAACATGGTTGTTTTTTGGTCATGATAAGGTAAGATGTAGATATGGGACCTAACAATATGCATGATATGCATCACATGTACTGAGTGCCTGTGGAAACTATCTGTGCACTCTATGTGTAGTATTTATAATGTGTGTGTGTGTCTGTGTGTGTGTGTGTGCGTATGTGTGCGTGTATGCGTGCGTGCATGCGTGTGCGCGAGTGCGCGTGTGCGTGTGTGTGTATGCTATCATTAACTAGCCACCGGCACCCAACACCAGCCACATGCACTTTAACTGTCTCTGTCTCCCTCCCTCTTCGCACCAAAAGGTGAAGAGAAAGAGTAGGGAGAGAGAAACCCATCTACCCTCTCTCGCCACCTCCTTTTTCTCCTCAAGCTCACTGCTACTCTCCAGACCATTAGGGGTGTGCTATACTGACAGTTTATAGTCTATCTGATATAAATAGATCCACCGGTGCACTCTCCAGAGTTTTCTTTTTCTCCTGCCATAAGGATTGGTTGTCAAGAGAGCATAGATCTAGAGTTACTAGATTTTTCTTTCCATGTAAAATATCTGTAGCACAACGTGATAATTATGTTGTTGATAATTGGTCCCTACATACTGTATAAAAAATACCTACCGTTATGTTTTTCAATTGCAGGGATTAAGAAAATTATAAGGAAATTAATTATGTTTCAATGTCTGCCTGAGGAGTAGAATCTAGTAGTTTTACATCTATGTTCAAAAGCAGGCAGCTCAGTGAATGGTGCAAAAGGGGCAAGCTAGCAGCATCTAGCGAGAGAACAGGACAAAAGCACACACTCAGTATTTTGTCCCTCAAGCTCTTAAACACACACACACATACACACATACACACACACACACTCTCCCATATCCCTCGCTTCATCATACACTCTCTCATTCTGTGTTCATGTTGTTTACTATGCAATGCTACAGAGATAATTGTAAACTTCCTTGCTTTGCTTCTCAGTTCTCTCAATTTGTTTCTACTAAAGGAATCATCTATTCACTCGTAATAAATTACATAAAGTCTAACGTGAATATACTGTAGATTGCTACACCGTTTCCTCCCTAATCTCTATTCCAGTTATTATTGAAAAGAGTGATGTGTTGAATAATATGTTGAAAGCTTTTAACACTTTCTATGAGCCACCAGTACAAAAAAGTATGAAAATGCTCTGGATAAGAGTGTCTGCTAAATGACTAAAATGTCAATGTAAATGTAAATCTGTAGGCTATATTCAAGGAATAGCGGCATATGTATTTCAAACATTTGTGTTGTAATCAGATTTGAACTCCCTTCTGAATGTCGTGATAAATTTATTTTCATATCATTGTCACCAGTCAAAATTATTACACTCAAAAGTTATTCCAACTTCAAACAGTGGATGCTAGCTGGATGCTAAATGCCGCTAGCTGTCTATTTGAATGGCCGTTAGCATGCTACGTAGCATGCAGTAGGTTGATAGCGATATCAGCCAAATATGCTGCATGTCTGACATTTCATACAGCATTGCCAGCTAATAAGAACACAGTAATAGTATCGTTTTAAAGAACGAGGTACAACGTACATTTGGGCTTATTTGAAATGACAGATTTTCTTTTCATTGGGTGAAAATAGCCAACTGGTGAAAGACACAAACCTTGCTAATTGTTTATGGACCCCAACAGCCATGAGTTACCGAGGTCATGGTGTAAATTGTAGGATTTTAATTTGATCAACCTGTTGCAGGAGAACTTTCCTGCAATGCAGGAAATGTAAAACTTGCAGTGTATTTGAGGTTAAAAAAGGCTTCTGAAGTTTGTAATTTCCACTTTGAATTTTCAGACTTGGTATTCCCTTGCGAAAAATGTATCAACCCCTATAAAAATGTCCATGAATTATAATCCACATAATAATTCACATGTTCTCGTGCTGCAGGATTCTTTTTCTGCTGTAGCAAACTGGCTCAAATTAAGATCCTACATCTGTACATCCACAGGTAGGAGAGTGTTGTGTCCAAAGTATTGAGGACCTAGCAGATACAGAAGTACAGTAGCGTTATTTAGCCCACATTTAAGAAAGAAAGCTGGCTCAACAATACACACAGAAAACCGTCTCTCTGTGTGTGAGAGAAATAAAAAGAGAAAGAGAGAGAAAGACTGCTAGAGGAGTGTGTGAGAGAGAGAAATAATGAGGCGATGTCTTTGCGACAACAACATCAGAAGAAAGCAGCACAGAGGCCTAAACAAGTGTCAGACCACCAGATACGACGCACACATTCAAGACAATGATGCAAGAAAATAATATTGTAAATAGACAGAAAAGGTATGATAACACCAGTAATTAGGACAGCACAGATGGTAGCGATAAAATCGCTGGCTTCTTCTAATGTCACTGACCTGTTAGTATGTTGTGAGTGGACGTTAGTGGGGTACGTAGCTGATAGTCTGTATGTTTATGTGTCAAGAATCCCCTGTGTGCTGTGAATGGATGATATTACAGTGTACTTACAGCTGCGTTCAAGACCCTCACACTGTTTAGAGTTAAACAAGTACAGTGAGGGAAAAAAGTATTTGATCCCCTGCTGATTTTGTACGTTTGCCCACTGACAAAGACATGATCAGTCTATAATTTTAATGGTAGGTTTATTTGAACAGTGAGAGACAGAATAACAACAAAAAAATCCAGAAAAACGCATGTAAAAAATGTTATAAATTGATTTGCATTTTAATGAGGGAAATAAGTATTTGACCCCTCTGCAAAACATGACTTAGTACTTGGTGGCAAAACCCTTGTTGGCAATCACAGAGGTCAGACGTTTCTTGTAGTTGGCCACCAGGTTTGCACACATCTCAGGAGGGATTTTGTCCCACTCCTCTTTGCAGATCTTCTCCAAGTCATTAAGGTTTCGAAGCTGACGTTTGGCAACTCGAACCTTCAGCTCCCTCCACAGATTTTCTATGGGATTAAGGTCTGGAGACTGGCTAGGCCACTCCAGGACCTTAATGTGCTTCTTCTTGAGCCACTCCTTTGTTGCCTTGGCCGTGTGTTTTGGGTCGTTGACATGCTGGAATACCCATCCACAACCCATTTTCAATGCCCTGGCTGAGGGAAGGAGGTTCTCACCCAAGATTTGACGGTACATGGCCCCGTCCATCGTCCCTTTGATGCAGTGAAGTTGTCCTGTCCCCTTAGCAGAAAAACACCCCCAAAGCATAATGTTTCCACCTCCATGTTTGAAGGTGGGGATGGAGTTCTTGGGGTCATAGGCAGCATTCCTCCTCCTCCAAACACGGCGAGTTGAATTGATGCCAAAGAGCTCCATTTTGGTCTCATCTGACCACAACACTTTCACCCAGTTCTCCTCTGAATCATTCAGATGTTCATTGGCAAACTTCAGACGGGCATGTACAGTATATGTGCTTTCTTAAGCAGGGGGACCTTGCGGGCACTGCAGGATTTCAGTCCTTCATGGCGTAGTGTGTTACCAATTATTTTCTTGGTGACTATGGTCCCAGCTGCCTTGAGATCATTGACAAGATCCTCCCGTGTAGTTCTGGGCTGATTCCTCACCATTCTCATAATCATTGCAACTCCACGAGGTGAGATCTTGCATGGAGCCCCAGGCCAAGGGAGATTGACAGTCTTTTGTGTTTCTTCCATTTGCGAATAATCGCACCAACTGTTGTCACCTTCTCACCAAGCTGCTTGGTGATGGTCTTATAGCCCATTCCAGCCTTGTGTAGTTCTACAATCTTGTCCCTGACATCCGTGGAGAGCTCTTTGGTCTTGGCCATGGTGGAGAGTGTGTACAGGTGTCTTTTATACAGGTAACAAGCTGAGATTAGGAGCACTCCCTTTAAGAGTGTGCTCCAAATCTCAGCTCGTTACCTGTATAAAAGACACCTGGGAGCCAGAAATCTTTCTGATTGAGAGGGGGTCAAATACTTATTTCCCTCATTAAAATGCAAATCAATTTATAACATTTTTGACATGCGTTTTTCTGGATTTTTTAAATTTTTATTCTGTCTCTCACTGTTCAAATAAACCTACCATTAAAATTATAGACTGATCATTTCTTTGTCAGTGGGCAAACGTGCAAAATCAGCAGCGGATCAAATACTTTTTTCCCTCACTGTAACTGACAAAGTTACTGGTTCAAGAAATGGGTTTGGGGGTCTTGAACCTAGCCAAGTACCCGATAACATACACACTATGCACACACGTACACATGGATTTTGTGTTGTGGATATGTGGTAGTGGAGTAGGGCCCTGAGGGCACACACTTAATACGTTGTAAAATCTGTTGGGAATGTATTGTAATGTTTGAAAAAATTTATAACTGCCTTAATTTTGCTGGACCCGAGGAAGAGTAGCTGCTGCCTTGGCAACAGCTAATGGGGATCCATAATAAATACAAATACAAACTAGAACATTCTTTGTTGTTTTCTTCTTCTTCTTCTTGCCCAAACAAAACTACACAGAAAACTAAGGCCCACTTAAAAGATACACTTATGATGACTACTACAATCCATGGATTGATGTGGTTGATGACTGTTATTTTGTCCCTTCACACCAAGCCACTTTCATTGTATAAGATATGGAAGGTGTTTGGTACGTGCACCCCAATTCTACCACCCCCAGCATACTGAACCCGCAATGTCAGTTCCGCTGTTGAGGAAGGCAACAGATCTCTGTTTCCCGGGAGATGCTTGGGCTGGATCAATATTCTCCGTCATTTTTTTTTTTTACACGGGCCAATTACCAAGGAGACCATTCCAGACATTGCAGCTACAAAGTGCCCCCACACACACACACACACACACACACACACACACACACACACACACACACCCCTCCACCCATAGCCCCTGAGAGTGGATGGTTCAACTGAATCAATCAATGTCCTTCTTTCTTTCTCTGTCTCTTTCTCTTTAGTCACGTGGTGACAGGTTTCCCATCGGACTGGTAGTGTTCTGCATCGACAAACCTCTCCCCAAAGACATTGTAGTTGGCTGTGTGTTTCGGACGAGGTCTGTGTCTCAAATGGCACCTTACTCCCTATTACATTTTAGTTGGTTGTGTGTATCTCTATCCTGTACTGCCAGAAAAGCACTGACCACCCCTCTGGGCCTGGTTTATCTCTAGGTTTCTTCCTACTAGGGAGTTTTTCCTGGTCACTGTGCTTCTAATTCTGCATTGCTCTTTGGGTTTTAGGCCGGGTATCTGTAAAGCACTCTGACAATTGTTGCTGTTATAAGGGCTTTATAAAGTACATTTGATTGATTGGTTTTACATTCCTATTGCCAAAAGTAGAGCACTAAATTGATAATTTGGTCCAATGTTGTCTTTCAGATAGCCTAAGCAAAATGCCACACAAAGTAAATAATATGACCATTTCAGTAAGACACTTCTCCAAGACAATTTGAAAGGAAGAGCTATGAGAAGCCTTGGGTTGCTTTCAACTACATTTACTAGTTCACAATACAACATGTCATACAGAATATGTACACTTGTCAGTATAGGATGTCCTCGTCCACGTGCCACAACGATGTTTACAGTATGTGTTATGCGTTTGCATGGCCAATGGCTTTGACACCCATGATCTATAGGAACTTGCATTTTAAATGATAGTCCCACTAAGAGCAAACCAGGTGGGCTGGCGTATCGCTGCAGAATGCTGTGATAGCCATGCTGTTTAAGTGTGCCTTGAATTCTAAATAAATCACAGACAATGTCACCAGCAAAGCACCCCCACACCATCACACCTCCTCCTCCATGCTTCACGGTGGGAACCACACATGCCGAGATCATCCGTTCACCTACTCTGCGTCTCACAAAGACATGGCGGTTGGAACCAAAAATCTCAAATCAAGTCTCTTCTTCTTATTGGTGTACTTTAGTAGTGTTTTCTTTGCAGCAATTCGACCATGAAGGCCTGATTCGCGCAGTCTCCTCTGAACAGTTGATGTTGAGATGTGTCTGTTACTTGAACTCTGTGAAGCATTTATTTGGGCTGCAATTTCTGAGGCTGGTAACTCCAATGAACTTATCCTCTGCAGCAGAGGTAACTCTGGGTCTTCGTTTCCTGTGGAAGTCCTCATGAGAGCCAGTTTCATCATAGCGCTTGATGGTTTTTGCGACAGCACTTGAAGAAACTTTCAAAGTTCTTGAAATGTTCCGTATTGACTGACCTTCATGTCTTAAAGTGATGATGGACTGCCATTTCTCTTTGCTTATTTGAGCTGTTCTTGCCATAATATGGACTTGGTCTTTTACCAAATAGGGCTATTTTCTGTATATACCACCCATACCTTGTCACAACACAACTGATTGGTTCAAACGCATTAAGAAGGAAATAAATTCCACAAATTAACTTTTAACAAGGCACACCTGTTAATTGAAATGCATTCCAGGTGACTACCTCATGAAGCTAGGCCCTGTGTAGCTCAGTTGGTAGAGCATGGCGCTTGCAACGCCAGGGTTGTGGGTTTGTTTCCGACAGGGGGCCAGTATGAAAATGTATGCACTCACTAACTGTAAGTCGCTCTGGATAAGAGCGTCTGCTAAATGACTAAAAGGAAAAAATAAAAGGAAAAAATGAAGCTGGTTGAGAGAATGCCAATAGTGTGCAAAGCTGTCATCAAGGCAAAGGGTGGCTACTTTGAAGAATCTCAATATATAATATATTTTGATTTGTTTAACACTTTTTTGGTTACTACATGATTCCATATGAGTTATTTCATAGTTTTGATGTCTTCACTATTATTCTACAGTGTAGAAAATAGTAAAAATAAAGAAAAACTCTGAGTAGGTGTCACGACTTCCGTTGAAGTTGGTGCCTCTCCTTGTTCGGGCGGCGTTCGCCCGATCTACGTTTCTTTTTCCATTTGTTTTGTCTTGATTGTACACACCTGGTTCCCATTACATTATATTATTTCCCTATTTAACCCTCTGGTTCCCGCATGGTTTTGTGCGTGTTTGTTCTTTGTTTTGTGTCTAAGACTTATGTGAGCTGGTGTGTTTTCCCTGCGTGGAAATTAGTGTTGTTTATTTTTCGAGTAAAGTACGTCGTTTACTCAGTTCTGTGTCCTGCGCCTGACTCCGTCCAACCGCTGCACATTGACACCTGACAGAAACACGCACCACATATGGAGTCAACAGGTGCATCCAGTCCTCCGGTACCAGTGGAGGAGCGCGTCCAGCAGCACGCGACGATGCTCCAGAATCTTGGCACAGCCATGGATCGCGTGTTGCAGACCATGGAGCGATGGGAGAGAGGGGGTTTTCCCACAACCCCATCAACTTCAGATCAACCCACACCGATGTCCACCCCTCCATCACCTGGACCCAGTGGGATTCGGCTCTCGCTCCCGAGGGCATATGATGGGACGGCTGCCGGGTGCCAGGGGTTCCTGCTCCAGGTGGAGCTCTACCTGGCGACCATCCACCCGGCTCCCTCGGGATACGAGAGCGTGTCCGGCCTCATCTCCTCTCTGTCGGGGAGAGCGCTTGAGTGTGCCAACGCCGAATGGGGGGGAATAGACACAGCGTTGGTTCACTATGAGGATTTCACCCGCCGCTTCCGGGCGGTCTTCAAGCATCTACCTGAGGGGAGAGTGGCGGGGGAACGCTTCTTCCACCTCAGACAGGGGAAGAAGGGGCGCACAGGACTTCGCACTGGACTTCAGGACCTTGGCTGCCAGCGCGGGATGGAATGAGAGGGCCCTGATCGACCATTACCGGTGTAGTCTACGTGAGGATGTTCGTCGGGAGCTGGCATGCAGGGACACCACCCTTACCCTCGACCAGCTGGTGGATTTATCTATACGGCTGGATAACCTGTTGGCCACCCGCGGACGTCCTGGTCAGGGTCCGTCCATTCCATCCCCCAGCACCTCCGACCCTACCCCTATGGAGCTCGGAGGTGCTGCTCGAAGGGTGACCGGAGGGGGGGGCGTTTCCTGCACCAACTGTGGCCGCAGAGGGCACACTGCTGGTCGGTGCTGGGGAGGTTCCCCAGGGAGTCGAGGCAGCAGGCAGGGCACTGGTGGATCATCCCAGGTGAGTAGACACCCAACTCACCCAGAGCTCCCTGTTGCGCACATGTGTGTATGCATAGAATTTCCGGAGTTTTCCCCGCATTCCCAGCATAAGGAGCTAGTAGATTCAGGCGCAGCTGGGAACTTTATTGACCGTTCATTTGCACTTAGATTAGGGATCCCTATTGTTCCTGTTGATGTTCCCTTCCCTGTACATGCCTTAGATAGTCGTCCTTTAGGGTCGGGCCTGATTATGGAGGTCACAGCTCCACTATGTATGAAAACGCAGGAGGAGAGAATTAGTCTCTTCCTGATCGATTCTCCTGCGTTTCCTGTGGTGTTGGGGCTTCCCTGGTTGGCCTCTCATGACCCCACTATTTCGTGGCAACAGAGGGCTCTCAAGGGATGATCACGTCAGTGCTCAGGGAGGTGTGTAGGTGTTTCCATAGGTGCAACTACGGTGGAGAGTCCAAACCAGGTCTCCACTATGAACATTCCCCCCGAATATGCCGATTTGGCACTCGCCTTCTGTAAAAAGTAGGCGACTCAACTACCACCCCATCGACAGGGGGATTGTGCGATAAATCTCCAGGTAGGTGCAGCACTTCCCAGGAGTCACGTGTATCCTCTGTCTCAGGAGGAGACGGCGGCTATGGAAACATATGTCTCCGAATCTCTGGGACAGGGATACATTCGGCCTTCCACTTCACCTGCCCCCTCAAGTTTATTTTTTGTGAAGAAGAAGGATGGAGGTTTACGCCCGTGCATTGACTATCGAGGTCTAAATCAGATCACTGTGAAGTACAGTTACCCACTGCCTCTCATAGCCAGTGTGACAGAGTCATTGCACGGGGCGCTCTTCTTCACCAAATTGGATCTCAGGAGCGCTTACAACCTGGTGCGTATCCGGGAGGGGGATGAGTGGAAGACGGCTTTTAGTACCACCTCTGGGCACTATGAGTACCTCGTCATGCCGTACGGGTTGATGAATGCTCCATCAGTCTTCCAATCCTTCGTAGACAAGATTTTCAGGGACCTGCATGGGAAGGGTGTAGTGGTGTATATAGATGACATTCTAATATACTCTGCTACATGCACTGAGCATGTGTCCCTGGTGCGCAAGGTGCTTGGTCGACTGTTGGAGCATGACCTATACGTCAAGGCTGAGAAATGTCTGTTCTTCCAACAGTCCGTCTCCTTCCTAGGGTACCGCCTGTCCGCGTCAGGGGTGGAGATGGAGAATGACCGCATTTCAGCCGTGCGTAATTGGCCAACTCCAACCACGGTAAAGGAGGCGCAGCAGTTCTTAGGGTTTGCCAACTACTACCGGAGGTTTATCCGGGGCTTTGGTCAGGTAGCGGCTCCCATTACCTCCTTGCTGAAGGGGGGACCGGTGCGACTGCAGTGGTCAGCTGGGGCAGACAGGGCTTTTGGTCACCTGAAGGCTCTGTTTACCTCGGCTCCTGTGCTGGCTCATCCTGATCCCTCCTTGGCATTCATAGTAGAGGTGGACGCGTCCGAGGCTGGGATAGGAGCTGTGCTGTCTCAGCGCTCGGGTACGCCACCAAAGCTCCGCCCCTGTGCTTTCTTTTCGAAGAAGCTCAGCCCGGCGGAGCGAAACTATGATGTGGGGGACCGGGAGCTGTTAGCTGTTGTCAAGGCTCTAAAGGCGTGGAGGCATTGGCTTGAGGGGGCTAAACACCCTTTCCTCATTTGGACTGACCACCGCAATCTGGAGTACATCCGGGCGGCGAGGAGACTGAACCCTCGCCAGGCAAGGTGGGCCATGTTTTTCACCCGTTTTGTTTTCACCCTATCCTACAGACCAGGTTCCCAGAACGCTAAGGCAGACGCACTGTCCCGGATATATGACACAGAGAAGCGGTCCACGGATCCCACTCCCATACTTCCGGCTTCTTCCCTGGTGGCACCGGTGGTATGGGAGGTTGACGCGGACATCGAGCGGGTGTTACGTACGGATCCCACTCCCACCCAGTGTCCAGTTGGGCGTCTGTACGTTCCGTCTGATGTTCACGATCGATTGATCTGTTGGGCTCACACGTCACCCTCCTCTGGTCCCACGTCTTCCGGCACTATGGGGTGCCTAAGGATATAGTGTCTGATCGGGCCCACAGTTCACATAAAGAGTCTGAAGGGTGTTCATGGAACGTCTGGGGCTCTCGGTCAGCCTGACCTCAGGTTTTCACCCCGAGAGTAATGGGCAGGTGGAGAGAATTAACCAGGATGTGGGTAGGTTTCTGCGGTCCTATTGCCAGGACCGGACGGGGGAGTGGGCGGCTTTCATCCCCTGGGCAGAGATGTCCCAGAACTCCCTCCGCCACTCCTCCACTAACATGTCTCCGTTTCAGTGTGTACTAGGTTATCAGCCGGTCCTGGCACCGTGGCATCAGAGCCAGATCGAGGCACCTGCGGTGGATGAATGTTTTCGGCGCTCGGAGGAGAAATGGGACGCTGCCCATGTGCGCCTGCAACGGGCCATCAGGCGACAGAAGGCGAGCACCGACCGCCACCGCAGTGACCGGGTCTGGCTCTCGACCCGAAACCTGACCCTTCGCCTGCCCTGCCGGAAGCTGGGTCCGCGGTTTGTGGGGCCATTTAAAGTCCTGAGGAGACTGAACGAGGTATGCTATAGGTTACAGCTCCCCCCTGATTACTGTGTTAAACCCTCAGGCCGGTGGTGGCAGATCCGCTCCAGCAGTCTGAGGTGCGGGAGGTTCCTTCGTCCCCTCTGGACATCGAGGGGGTCCCGGCGTATACTGTACGAGCCATCATGGACTCAAGGCGTCGGGCGAGGGGCCTTCAGTACCTCGTGGAGTGGGAGGGGTACAGTCCGGAGGAGAGATGCTGGGTGCCGGTGGAGGACATGCTGGACCCTTCCTTACTGCAGGAATTTCACCGCCTCCACCCGGATCGTCCTGCGCCTCATCCTACGGGTCGTCCCCGAGGCCGGTGTCGTCAATAGGGGGGGTACTGTCACGACTTCCGCCAAAGTTGGAGCCTCCCTTGTTCGGGCGGCGTTCGGCGGTCGTCGCCACCGGCTTTCTAGCTGCCACCGATCTACGTTTCTTTTCCATTTGTTTTGTCTTGATTGTACACACCTGGTTCCCATTATATTATATTATTTCCCTATTTAACCCTCTGGTTCCTGCATGGTTTTGAAAAAAAAAGTCCTTCCTTCCTCCCTTCCTCGTTTTATTAGTAGGAATGTTGGGCTACAGTACATGTCTGCTACCCTCCTCCACAAACGACCTTGTTGTTCACTGAGCAAAGTCTCTCTATTCCTCTCTCTCTCTCTCTCTCTCTCTCTCTCTCTCTCTCTCTCTCTCTCTCCCTCTTGTCACGATCGTCTGAAGAAGCGGACCAATACGCAGCGCGTGGAGTGAACATGATGACTTTATTTTATAAAGCAACCACAAAAACCAACAAATGACGATAGTGAAGTCCTCTGTAACACTGACAGAAACATGGAACAAAAACCCACAAACACACAGTGAAACACAACAGTTTAAATATGGCTCCCAATCAGAGATAACGAGCCGACAGCTGACACTCGTTACCTCCGATTGGGAGTCAATGACCAAACATAGAAACCAACCCAACAGAAAAGCAAACATAGAAATACACCCAACAGAAAAATAACAACCCTGGCTCAAAATAAAAGTCCATAGAGCCAGAGTGTCACAGTACCCCCCCCTAAAGGTGCGAACTCCGGGCGCACCAGCAAACAGTCTAGGGGAGGGTCTGGGTGGGCGTCTGTCTATGGTGGCGGCTCAGGCACTGGTCGTGGTCCCCACCCCACCATAGTCACTACCCGCTTGTGTAACCTCCTCCACATGACCACCCCCCAACTAAACCCCACAGGATTAAGGGGCAGCACTGGACTAAGAGGCATCACCGGACTCAGGGGCAGCACCGGACTAAGGGGCAGCACCGGGCTAAGGGGCAGCACCGGGCTAAGGGGCAGCACCGGACTAAGGGGCAGCACCGGACTGAATGGCGGATCCTGGCTGGCTGGCTCTGGCGGATCCTGGCTGGAC
>NC_059206.1:7224786-7312286 GCF_020615455.1 Coregonus clupeaformis
TCTCTCCCTCTTTCTCTCTCTCTCTCCCTTTCTCTCTCTCTCCCTTTCTCTCTCTCCCTTTATCTCTCTCCCTTTCTCTCTCTCCCTTTCTCTCTCTCCCTTTCTCTCTCCCCGACTCTCTCTCTCCCCTGCTCTCTCTCCCCCCACCTTCTCTCCCTCCCTCTCTCTCTCTCCCCTGCTCTGTCTCTCTCTCACTCTCCCCCGCTCTCTCTCCCTTTCTCTCTCTCCCTTTCTCTCTCCCTTTCTCTCTCTCTCTCCCCCTCTCTCTCTCCCCCGCTCTCTCTCTCTCTCTCTAGTGGTGACTTTGGGCAGATAGGCTGGTTTATTTGGACCTTGTATATTTCAAATGTTGGTGTGTGTGTGTATGAACTGTATGTGTATGTAAAAGTATATACAGTGGGGAGAACAAGTATTTGATACACTGCTGATTTTGCAGGTTTTACTACTTACAAAGCATGTAGAGGTCTGTAATTTTTATCATAAGTATACTTCAACTGTGAGAGACGGAATCTAAAACAAAAATCCAGAAAATCACATTGTATGATTTTTAAGTAATTAATTTGCATTTTATTGCATGACATAAGTATTTGATCACCTACCAACCAGTAAGAATTCCGGCTCTCACAGACCTGTTAGTTTTTCTTTAAGAAGCCCTCCTGTTCTCCACTCATTACCTGTATTAACTGCACCTGTTTGAACTTGTTACCTGTATAAAAGACACCTGTCCATACACTCAATCAAACAGACTCCAACCTCTCCACAATGGCCAAGACCAGAGAGCTATGTAAGGACATCAGGGATAAAATTGTAGACCTGCACAAGGCTGGGATGGGCTACAGGACAATAGGCAAGCAGCTTGGTGAGAAGGCAACAACTGTTGGCGCAATTGTTAGAAAATGGAAGAAGTTCAAGATGACGGTCAATCACCCTCGGTCTGGGGCTCCATGCAAGATCTCACCTCGTGGGGCATCAATGATCATGAGGAAGGTGAGGGATCAGCCCAGAACTACATGGCAGGACCTGGTCAATGACCTGAAGAGAGCTGGGACCACAGTCTCAAAGACAACCATTAGTAACACACTACGCCGCCATGGATTAAAATCCTGCAGCGCACGCAATGTCCCCCTGCTCAAGCCAGCGCATGTCCAGGCCCGTCTGAAGTTTGCCAACGACCATCTGGATGATCCAGAGGAGGAATCGGAGAAGGTCATGTGGTCTGATGAGACAAAAATATAGCTTTTTGGTCTAAACTCGCCGTGTTTGGAGGAAGAAGAAGGATGAGTGCAACCCCAAGAACACCATCCCAACCGTGAAGCATGGAGGTGGAAACATCATTCTTTGGGGATACTTTTCTGCAAAGGCGACAGGACGACGGCACCGTATTGAGGGGAGGATGGATGAGGCCATGTATCGCGAGATCTTGGCCAACAACCTCCTTCCCTCAGTAAGAGCATTGAAGATGGGTCGTGGCTGGGTCTTCCAGCATGACAACGACCCGAAACACATAGCCAGGGCAACTAAGGAGTGGCTTCGTAAGAAGCATCTCAAGGTCCTGGAGTGGCCTAGCCAGTCTCCAGACCTGAACCCATTAGAAAATCTTTGGAGGGAGCTGAAGGTCCGTGTTGCCCAGCGACAGCACCAAAACATCACTGCTCTAGAGGAGATCTGCATGGAGGAATGGGCCAAAATACCAGCAACAGTGTGTGAAAACCTTGTGAAGACTTACAGAAAACGTTTGACCTGTGTCATTGCCAACAAAGGGTATATAACAAAGTATTGAGAAACTTTTGTTATTGACCAAATCCTTATTTTCCACCATAATTAGCTAATAAATTCATTAAAAATCCTACAATGTGATTTTCTGGATTTTTTTTCTCATTTTGTCTGTCATAGTTGACGTGTACCTATGATGACAATTACAGGCCTCTCTCATCTTTTTAAGTGGGAGAACTTGCACAATTGGTGGCTGACTAAATACTGAGTATACGAAAAATTGAGAACACCTTCCTAATATTGAGTTGCACCCCCTTTTGCTCTCAGAACAGCCTCAATTAGTCTGGGCATGGACTCTACAAGGTGTCGAATACGTTCCACAGGGATGCTGACCCATGTTGACAATAAAAATAAAAGATGGGCAAAAGAACACAGACACTGGACAGAGGAAGATTGGAAAAAAGTGTTATTGACAGACGAATCAATGTTTGAGGTGTTCGGTTCATAAAGAAGAACATTTGTGAGATGCAGACCAAATGAAAAGATGCTGGAGGAGTGCTTGATGCCATCTGTTAAGCATGGTGGAGGCAATGTGATGGTCTGGGGGTGCTTTGGTGGTGGTAAAGTGGAAGATTTGTACAGGGTAAAAGGGATCTTGAAGAAGGAATGGCTATCACTCCATTTTGCAACGCCATGCCATACCCTGTGGAAAGCTTTTGATTGGAGCCAATTTCCTGCTACAACAGGACAATGACCCAAAGCACAGCTCCAAACTATGCAAGAAATATTTAGGGAAGAAGCAGTCAGCTGGTATTCTGTCTATAATGGAGTGGCCAGCACAGTCACCGGATCTCAACCCTATTGAGCTGTTGTGGGAGCAGCTTGACCGTATGGTACGTAAGAAGTGCCCATCAAGCCAATCCAACTTGTGGGAGGTGTTTCAGGAAGCATGGGGTGAAATCTCTTCAGATTACCTCAACAAATTGACAACTAGAATGCCAAAGGTCTGCAAGGCTGTAATTGCTGCAAATGGAGGATTCTTTGACGAAAGCAAAGTTTGAAGGACACAATTACTATTTAAAATAAAAAATCATTATTTATAACCTTGTCAATGACTACATTTCCTATTCATTTTGCTATATTTCCTAGTCAAACTCATTTCATGTATGTTTTCATGGAAAGCAAGGACATTTCTAAGTGACCCCAAACTTTTGAACGGTAGTGTCTCAATTGTCACAAAGCTTAAAAATCCTTATTTAACCTGTCTCCTCCCCTTCATCTACACAGATTGAAGTGGATTTAACAAGCGACATCAATAAGGGATCATAGATTTCACCTGGATTCACCTGGTCATTCAATTTCATGGAAAGAGCATGTTTTGTACACTCAGTGTATATTGTCATGTGTGCGTGTGTGTCTATGTGTGTGGGGACTGCTTGATAGTGTGTGTACATTGTACGCGATCATTGCATATGTGTAAATGGGCTTTCACAATGTTCTCTACATGATAGCAGTATCCTTACAGCTCCCACTGTTATGACTCTCAGACCTATACAGGTAAATAAAGGAAACACCAACATAAAGTGTCTTAGTAAGGCATTGGGCCACCACGAGCCGCCAGAATGGCTTCAATGCACCTTGGCATAGATTCTACAAGTGTCTGGAACTCTATTGGAGGAATGCAACACCATTCTTCCACAAGAAATTCCATCATTTGGTGTTTTGTTGATGGTGGTGGAAAACTCTGTCTCAGGCACCGCACCAGAATTTCCTATAAGTGTTTAATTAGGTTAAGATCTGGTGACTGAGCCACACAAACACACACACAGGGACATGGACACGCACGCACGCATGCACGTACACACACACACACACACACAAACACACACACACACACACACACACACACACACACACACACACACACACACACACACACACACAAACACAAACACACACACACACACACACACACACAAACACACACACACACACACACTTATATACTTTCAATATACTTTGCATCCCTCATTTACTCAAGTCTTTCCTTTATTTTGGCAGTTGCCTGTATCTCAGTGATCTCAAGGTCAAAGGTTAAAGTGTCTTGACCTGTATTAGATGATCACTATAAAAGTGGTGCTCTACATGGAGCCTATTGTCAATAACACTATCGCCAGCATTCAAGCAATTTGAGAATTGTACTTTCAGAGGTATGTTTTATTTGCACAGCAGTGTGTCCCGGGTGGAGTGAGTTGACACTTGATTTAGAAACTGTCAGTCCCATGGCGTGACCCATTCACTTCTGATGGCTGACCTGGCTGAGAAGTAATCCAGTTCGCACAACCAAACTGAACATTTATAAATCAAGTGCCAAATCCCTCCATCCGGGACAAGCTGCAGTGCAAATCAAACACACTTTCGATAGTGCTATCTGGAAAACCACTATCTGAAATGTATTGAATACCGTCCATAATGATGTTCAGACTACAGCTAAATGCATTAAAGTTTAAACAGTGTGCTACACCCCATCAAGAACGTGATGAACGGTTTTGCTCCATTCACTTTTGTTGGAGGAACATTCGTTCAAACCCTCACTGATAGTTCTGAAACAAACTGAGGTTACATATAAATAATAACTTTTTAGAGAAAAAAAAACTACTAAATATACATCACGCAGTTTCATGGATAAACTTCTAATATAGAAATAGTTTAATCTGAAAAGATTTAAAGGAAGCACATTCAGAGTAGGTTACTAAATGTAGCAGCCGGCTGACTCTTTCTCAGTGCTTTTTCGACACAGCACACTGCTCGACGAACATCAATGGTTCATTAATCACCACGTACATACACAGAACTGAAAGCCCCTTTCCAACCACAGCCAATCAACGACGCGTTGCCAAGGAAACAACCTCCACCCTTGAGAGTTTTTTTTCATGGATTTTTTTTGGGGGGTTGATGTTCCCTTCGTTCCCGGAATCCTTTGGCAGTCGTCTGACAGGGAGAGAGAGAGAGAGAGAGAGGGAGCGAGAGAGAGAGAGAGAGAGAGAGAGAGAGAGAGAGAGAGAGAGAGAGAGAGAGAGAGAGAGAGAGAGAGAGAGAGAGAGAGAGAGAGAGAGAGAGAGAGAGAGAGAGAGACAGAGAGAGAGAGAGAGAGAGAGAGGAGAGAGAGAGAGAGAGAGAGAGAGAGAGAGAGAGAGAGAGAGAGAGAGAGAGAGAGAGAGAGAGAGAGAGAGAGAGAAAGAGAGAGCGAGAGCGAGAAAGAGAGAGCGAGAGAGACAGAGAGAGAGAGAGAGAGAGAGAGAGAGAGCGAGAGAGAGAGAGAGAGAGAGAGAGGAAACCAGCCACCCAGAAAGAGAGAGAGGAAACTAGCTACGAAACTAGCTGCATATCCGAGGAGAAGAAGTGCGGAGTGAGAAACATTAGAACTCGAGAAACACAAACCATTAATTTGTATAATGTGCGTTCTGTGGTGATTTTGGGGGTAGATGTTCAGTGTTCATACTTTTTTAACTTAGCATAATATATACAGTGCCTTCGGAAAGTATTCAGACCCCTTGACTTTTTCCACATTTTGTTACATTACAGCCTTATTCTAAAATGGATTAAATACAAAAAAAAACTTCAGCAATCTACACACAATACCCCATAATGACAAAGAGAAAACAGGTTTTTATAAATTTTTGCAAATGTATTAAAAATAAAAAACGGAAATACCTTAATTACATAAGTATTCAGACCCTTTGCTATGAGACTCGAAATTGAGCTCAGGTGCATCCTATTTCCATTAACCATCCTTGAGATGATTCTACAACTTGATTGGAGTCCACATGTGGTAAATTCAATTGATTGGACATGATTTGGAAAGGCACACACCTGTCTATATAAGGTCCCACAGTTGACAGTGCATGTCAGAGCAAAAATCAAGCCTTGAGGCGAAGGAATTTTCCGTAGAGCTCCGAGACAGGATTGTGTCGAGGCACAGATCTGGGGAAGCGTACCAAAACATTTCTGCAGCATTGAAGGTCCCCAAGAACACAGTGGCCTCCATCATTCTTAAATGGAAGAAGTTTGGAACCACCAAGACTCTTCCTAGAGCTGGCCACCCAGCCAAACTGAGCAATCGGGGGAGAAGAGCCTTGGTCAGGGAGGTGAACAAGAACCCGATGGTCACTCTGACAGAGCTCTAGAGTTCCTCTGTGGAGATGGCAGAACCTTCCAGAAGGACAACCATCTCTGCAGCACTCCACCAATCAGGTCTTTATGGTAGAGTGACCAGACGGAAGCCACTCCTCAGTAAAAGGCACATGACAGCCCTCTTGCAGTTTGCCAAAAATAACCTTAAAGACTTTCAGACCATGAGAAATATGATTCTCTGGTCTGATGAAACCAAGATTGAACTCCTTAGCCTCAATCCCAAGCGTCACATCTGAAGGAAACCTGGCACCATCCCTACAGTGAAGCATGTTGGTGGCAGCATCATGCTGTGGGGATGTTCTTCAGCGGCACTGAGACTAGTCAACATTGAGGCAAAGATGATTGGAGCAAAGTACAGAGAGATCATTGATGAAAACCTGCTCCAGAGCTCTCAGGACCTCAGACTGGGGCGAAGGTTCACCTTCCAACAGGACAACGACCCTAAGTACACAGCCAAGTCAATGCAGGTGTGGCTTCGGGACAAGTCTCTGAACGTCCTTGAGTGGCCCAGCCAGAGCTGACTGAAGTGGATTTCACCTGGACTCACCTGGTCAGTCTATTGTCAGTCTATGTCATGGAAAGAGCAGGTGTACCTAATGTTTTGTACACTCAGTGTAGAAGTAAATCAGGCATGTGGACAAGCAGGTTTGTTGGTGTGATGTTGGTGGATACCCCCATACACTGCACGTCTCCCACTGGCACCATAAACTTGGGGGGGCTGTGCACTCACAGGTGTTGAGGTGTGTGTCTACATGTTTCCTACTGTGTGTCTGTGTGTGTATGTGTATGTGTGTGTGTGTGTATGTGTGCACGTGCGTGCGCGCGTCTGCCTGTGTGTGCCTATGCATGCGTGTGTACCTGTGCATGGGTGTGTCTTGGATGTGTGGGGAATCTCCAAGATCCCCAGAGAAAAAACTTTACAGGACAAAGAAGTTGAAGAATGTGTTAAATCAAATCAAATCAAAACACATTTTATTGGCCACATGCGCCGAATACAACAGGTGCAGATAATACAGTGAAATGCTTACTTACAGCCCTTAACCAACAGTGCATTTATTTTTAATAAAAAAGTAGTATAAAACAACAAAAAAGTGTTGAGAAAAAAAGAGCAGAAGTAAAATAAAATAACAGTAGGGAGGCTATATATACAGGGGGGTACCGGTGCAGAGTCAATGTGCGGGGTTAACACTTATTTCAGAGATTGGAGACGGGGGGGAGGTCTCACCGAACTACCCCACTCTGATAGTGAGGAAAGCGGTTGCTGTCAAACCACAACTGCTCTTTTGATCTTTCCACACCTCTCCTTCACCCCATCATACTCAGATTATCTCTCTCTCGGTCTGTCTGTCTGTCTGTCTCACTCCATCCTTTTTCAATTGACCCTTGAGAAGTGTTGGTCATCTGTCTAGACTAGAGTAACACTTGTCATTGGAGGATATTAGGTCACTCTTGAAATAAAATCTAACGTTTATTTTAAAATGTCCCTAGAAAGTTCTGACAATGTCATCTATTATACAGTTGAAGTCGGAAGTTTACATACACCTTAGCCAAATACATTTAAACTCAGTTTTTCACAATTCCTGACATTTAATCCTTTTAAAAATTCCCTGTCTTAGGTCAGTTAGGATCACCACTTTATTTTAAGAATGTGAAATGTCAGAATAATAGTAGAGAGAATGATTTATTTCAGCTTTTATTTATTTCATCGCATTCCCAGTGGGTCAGAAGTTTACATACACTCAATTAGTATTTGGTAGCATTGCCTCAAAAATTGTTTAACTTGGGTCAAATGTTTTGGGTAGCCTTCCACAAGCTTCCCACAATAAATTGGGTGACTTTTGGCCCATTCCTCCTGATAGAGCTGGTGTAACTGAGTCAGGTTTGTAGGCCTCCTTGCTCGCACATGCTTTTTCAGTTCTGCCCACACATTTTCCATAGGATTGAGGTCAGGGCTTTGTGATGGCCACTCCAATACTTTGACTTTGTTGTCCTTAAGCCATTTTGCTACAACTTTGGAAGTATGCTTGGGGTCATTGTCCATTTGGAAGACCCATTTGCGACCAAGCTTTAACTTCCTGACTGATGTCTTGAGATGTTGCTTCAATATATCCCCATCATTTTCCTTCCTCATGATGCCATCTATTTTGTGAAGTGCACAAGTCCCTCCTGCAGCAAAGCACCCCCACAGCATGATGCTGCCACCCCCGTGCTTCACGGTTGGGATGGTGTTCTTCGGCTTGCAAGGGACCCCCTTTTTCCTCCAAACATAACGATGGTCATTATGGCCAAAGAGTTCTATTTTTGTTTCATTAGACCAGAGGACATTTCTCCAAAAAGTATGATCTTTGTCCCCATGTGCAGTTGCAAACCATAGTCTGGCTTTTTAATGGCGGTTTTGGAGCAGTGGCTTCTTCCTTGCTGAGCGGCCTTTCAAGTTATGTCGATATAGGACTCGTTTTACTGTGGATATAGATACTTTTGTACCTGTTTCCTCCAGCATCTTCACAAGGTCCTTTGCTGTTGTTCTGCGATTGATTTGCACTTTTCGCACGAAAGTACGTTCATGTCTAGAAGACAGAACGCATCTCCTCCCTGAGTGGTATGACGGCTGCGTGGTCCCATGGTGTTTATACTTGCGTACTATTGTTTGTACAGATGAACGTGGTACCTTCAGGCGTTTGGAAATTGCTCCCAAGGATGAACCAGACTTGTGGAGGTCTACAACTTTTTTCTGAGGTCTTGGCTGATTTCTTTTGATTTTCCCATGATGTCAAGCAAAGAGGCACTGAGTTTGAAGGTAGGCCTTGAAATACATCCACAGGTACACATCCAATTGACTCAAATGATGTCAATTAGCCTATCAGAAACTTCTAAATGTCACGTTCGTTGTGTAAAGGATCGGACCAAGGTGCAGCGTGATATGCGTACATAGTCGTTTATTTTAATAAACACCGACAAAATAACAAAATCCAACAGAACGTGAAGTTCAAGAGGCTAAACAAGAGAAACAGAAACAAGATCCCACAACATAGGTAGGCAAAATGGCTACCTAAGTATGATCCCCAATCAGAGACAACGATCGACAGCTGCCTCTGATTGGGTACCACACCCGGCCAACATAGAAATAGATAAACTAGAACAACTAGCATTCACACCCTGACCAACCTAACAAGAGACATAACAGGGATCTCAAGGTCAGGGCGTGACAGTACCCCCCCCCCCCCACCAAAGGTGCGGACTCCAGCCGCAAAAACCTGACTCAATAGGGGAGGGTCCGGGTGGGCATCTATCTCTGGCTTCGGACGCAGGACACTCCTCTCCCATCCTGCCTCCCCTTTGCTCGCCCGGTCCGGTCTGGACCCCGGCGCGATGCTTCCCCTCTCAGTCCTCCCACGATGCACCAAGCCCTGTCTGGACCCTGGTGTGGGAGCCCTCGACCCTGGAGAGGCGTTGACATCTGGTTCCGGCTCGGCAGTCCTCCCGCGATGCACCAAGTCCTGTCTGGACCCTGGTGTGTGAGGCCCCGATCCTGGTGAGGGGTTGACGTCTGGTTACGGCTCGGACCCCGGTGGAGCAGATGGCTCCGGCATGGAGGAAGAGTAGACGAACTGACCCGGACTGGGCACCGGTGAGGTGGACTGCCCCGGCTCTGGTAGGGAGCAGCTGACCGGAGCTGGATTAGGCACGGACTGCTCTGGCAGGTCTGGTGCGTGGTGCTGGAACAGGCCATACCAGACTGGAGACACGCACCACTGGTCTGGTGCGAAGAGCAGGCACGGGCCGTACCGGACTGGATACACGCACCACTGGTTTGGTGCGAGGAGCAGGTATGGGGCGCACCGGGCTGGCGACACGCACCACTGGTTTGGTGCGAGGAGCAGGTACGGGCCGTACAGAACTGGAGACATGCACCACTGGTTTGGTGCGAGGAGCAGGTACGGGCCGTACAGAACTGGAGACATGCACCACTGGTTTGGTGCGAGGAGCAGGTACGGGCCGTACAGGACTGGAGACATGCACCACTGGTTTAGTGCGAGGAGCAGGCACGGGCCGTACCAGGCTGGGGACACGCACCACTGGTTTAGTGCGAGGACATAACAGGGCTCTCAAGGTCAGGGCGTGACATCATTTTCTGGAATTTTCCAAGCTGTTTAAAGGCACAGTCAACTTAGTGTATGTAAACTTCTGGCCCACTGGAATTGTGATACAGTGAATTATAAGTGAAATAATCTGTCTGTAAACAATTGTTGTAAAAATTATTTGTGTCATGCACGAAGTAGATGTCCTAACCGACTTGCCAAAATTATAGTCTGTTAACAAGAAATTTGTGGAGTGGTTGAAAAACAAGTTTTAATGACTCCAACCTAAGTGTATGTAAACTTCCGACTTCAACTGTAATTAGGTGAAAAATAACTTCACATATGAAACCACCTGTGTGTAATGCATCACGAATGCATTATAGGAATGTTCTGTATGTGCTGTTATGGAGAAGGAGCATGATTATCCTGCCATAAGCTTATATGAATGCTTATAAGTGTGATCAGGAGCACTATGAGTGAACCCTCTGTCATAAGGACTACATAACACTGTCATAACAGATGTCTCAAACAGTCATGTCAGCTGAGGTCACCTTTTGGCAACTGACCTTACACTATCGTGACACACAATTATTTAGCTAAGAAGACAGGTGGCAAGGTTTAAGCCAAGCCAATTGGCTGACCTAGACTATAGAAGTACATATTAGAACTCATTAGAACATATGAGAATATTAGAAGGTATTAGAATTAGTAATTTAGTAAGATCTCTACGTCGATCTCTACATGGTCTGTGTTATAACTAAGTTGGCAGTTAAACTGACAATAATAGACTTGACTGTTTATGACATCTGTTAGTAGATTGATATAACAGCCCTTATGATGCAGGGTTTAAGTAAAGTGTCACCTCAATTTGGTAATATAAAGTGTTACCTACACTTAGTAATGTAAAGTGTTACCTACACTAAGTAACGTAAAGTGTTACCTAAACTTGGTAGCCTAAAGTGTTACCTAAACTTAGTAACGTAAAGTGTTACCTAATCTTATTAGGTAACACTTTATTCACAGATCACTTTATTTTATCAAGTAATGCTGATGATCGAAAAATCCACAGTTCAGTCATTAAAATGAGAAGTCTTGGAGAAACGGTAATAACAGGTGTCATACTGAATATTTGATTCTCTTAATGGGGTTAATTAAGTAATGTCATTCGACAAATTGTTATCACACTGTCTGTAGACAAATACTCATTACATGTTAAGTCATGGCTGTCACTTTGGGTGGTGATGTTGAGCCTTCAACACACTACAGAGAAATTAAGAAAGGAAGAGATGATGCATGAGGAAATATGTGTTTGCTCTTATTGTGGACTGCCCAAAATAGGAGTGATTTCATACGTTTATAGTGGTCCTACTTCCCAGTAAATTAACAGCTTATAAGTGCCTTTAGAAATTATTAATACCCCTTGACTTATTCAAAATTGATTAAAAATATGTTGTTTCTCACCCATCCACACACAATACCCCATAATGACAAAGTAAAAACATGTTTTAGAAATTGTAGCACATTTATTGAAAACGAATATACAAATATCTAATTTACTTAAGCATTCACACCCATGAGTCAATACATGTTAGAATACAGCTGTGAGTCTTTCTGGGTAAGTGTCTAAGAGCTTTGCACACCTGGATTGTACAATATTTGCCCATTATTATTTTCAATTTTTTTAAAGCTCTGTCAAATTGGTTGTTGATCATTGCTAGAAAACCATTTCCAAGTATTGTCATAGATTTCCAAGCAGATTTGAGTCAAAACTGTAACTCAGGAACATTCACTGTCTTTTTGGTAAGCAATTCCAGTGTAGATTTGGCCTTGTGTTTTAGGTTATTGTCCTGCTGAAAGGTGAATTCATCTCCCAGTGTCTGGTGTAAAGCTGACTGAACCAGGTTTTCCTCAAGGATTTTGCCTGTGCTTTGCTCCATTCCATTTATTTTGTATCCTGAAAAACTCCCCAGTCCTTAACGATTACAAGCATACCCATAACATGATGCAGCCACCACTATGTTAAAAAATATGGAGAGTGGTACTCAGTAATGTGTTGTATTGGATTTGCCCCAAACATATCACTTTGTATTCAGGACAAAACATGTATTGTTTTGCCTTGTTGCAAAAAGTGATGTTTTATTATGTACAGGCTTCCTTCTTTTCCCTCTGTCAATTAGGTTAGTATTATGGAGTAACTACAATGTTGTTGATCCATCCTCAGTTTTCTCCCATTACAGCCATTAAAATCTGTAACTGTTTTAAAGTTACCATTGGCCTCATGGTGAAACCCCCGAGTGGTTTCCTTCCTCTCCGGCAACTGAGTTAGGAAGGAAGCCTGTATCTTTGTAGTGACTGGGTGTATTGATACACCATCAAGTGTAATTAATAACTTCACAATGCTCAAAGGGATATTTAATGTCTGCTTTTTATTTATTTATCTACCAATAGGTGCCCTTCTTTGTGCAGCATTGGAAAACCTCTGTGGTCTTTGTGAATGAATCTGTGTTTGAAATTCATTGCAAAATAACACAAGTGGCATGAAGGTCAAAGTCAATAGTGAGCCAACCCTGTATGGTATAAATGTTTAAATGGAGAAGGTTTAGTCCAATGAGATTTCTAATCTCTTTTTCAAGAAAGACCTCGCTTAAAACACATTGCACATTTACTTACCCGACAAGGATAAATATGGAAACATAAAAACATCTAATTTGACATTAGTAAAATATCAATGGAAAATCCAAAATTATATTTTATGGTTCATTAAGGTTCGTAACATATTAAGCAATTCCAGGTACACAATACTGTGATACTGACACAAAAAAGCAGAATAAAATGCTAAATATAAGTCTTTACAGAAAATATGCACAGTCATCGCCATTTTGTGATACAACACTTTTCCACAAGGCATAAAAACACAAACAAACCACCAAACATTTCTCATTTCAAGGAAAGTTTTAGCAGCAGGGGGGAGTGTGTGTGTGTGTGTGTGTGTAGCCCAGTTGCCAAACTCAGAAAAGCGAAATAGGTCGACTGAAAGATACGTAGCATCGGCACACAAGTGATTTTCGGCTCCAGTCGGCTGTGGCTATCGCAGCAAAC
Source organism: Coregonus clupeaformis (assembly GCF_020615455.1). Classification (NCBI taxonomy): domain Eukaryota; kingdom Metazoa; phylum Chordata; class Actinopteri; order Salmoniformes; family Salmonidae; genus Coregonus; species Coregonus clupeaformis. The sequence goes on from NC_059206.1 coordinate 7,237,872, forward strand.
CGAATTGTGGCCCCCTCAATCCGCCGGAGCGTCTGTTCCCTGTGCCGTGGGCCCCTGTGGCAAGGCAGCGCCGGGGGTTCTCCAAAGGGTTCGGCCGTTAGCTAGCAAGAGCTAGAGCTTCACCCTTCACACAGGCTGGGCTGCTTGAAGCCAGACAATTAAGACGATGGAAGACGGTGCATTTGCATACATATTAAAGTGAGGCCCGTTATAAAAGAAAAAGGGAGAGAGAGAGAGAGAGAGCGGCAGGGAGGGAGGGAGAAAGAGAGAGGGGGAAGAGAGAGAGAGAGAGAGAGCGGCAGGGAGGGAGGGAGAAAGAGTGAGGGGGAAGAGAGAGAGAGAGAGAGAGCGGCAGGGAGGGAGAAAGAGAGAGGGGGAAGAGAGAGCGAGAGAGAGAGAGAGCGAGAGAGAGAGAGAGAGAGAGAGAGAGAGTGAAACGAGCCTCTCTCTAATAGATATTTTTCATCAAAAAATACAGGGCCCGCCTTTGCTTGCGCATAAATTTGCATCTTCTTAAGGAGAAGGGCACCAGGGGGAAACAGGAAGCTAGTGATGGACACACCCCCCTCGTTGCGCTGATGGGCACCTCTACAATGCTCTATAGGTATGGTGAATCAGTCAGTCCTCTCAAGGGATAGGCTACAAAAATGGAGCCTTTGAATACCACACGTTGGGATGGGAAACTTGGAGGGATCCTGGAGAGCTGCAGTGTGTGCAGGCTTTTGTCCCAGCCCTGCACTAGCCACCTGATCTCTAATCAGTGTGTTATGGTCTTCAATTTAAACCATTAGTTGAATCAGGTAGAGCAGGAACCAAAGCTCACACTGTAGCCCAGTTGGACCGGAGTTGCCAATACAGTACCTAGACACTAAATTGAGAGAGGTGGCTTGTGCTACACTTTTTATTTTTTATTTAACCTTTATTTAACTAGGCAAGTCAGTTAAGAACAAATTCTTATTTACAAAGACGGCCTACCAAAAGGCAAAAGGACTCCTGCGGGGACGGGGGCTGGGATTAAAAACAAAAATATAGGACAAAACACACATCACAACAAGAGAGACACCATAACACTACATAAAGAGAGACCTAAGACAACAACATAGCATGGCAGCAACACATGACAACACAGCATGGTAACAACACCACATGACAACAACATGGTAGCAACACAACATGGCAGCAGCACAACATGGTAACAGCACAAAACATGGTACAAACATGATTGGGCACAGACAACAGCAAGAAGGCAAGAAGGTAGAGACAACAATACACGCGAAGCAGCCACAACTGTCAGTAAGAACACTACATGACTAAAAAATGTGGACACCTGCTCGTCGAACATCTCGTTCCAAAATCATGGCCATTAATATGGAGCGTTAGTGAGGTTGAGCACTGATGTTGGGCGATTAGGCCTGCCTCGCAGTCAGTGTTCCAATTCATCCCAAAGGTGTTGGATGGGGTTGAGGTCAGGGCTCTGTGCAGACCAGTCAAGTTCTTCTACACCGATCTCAACAAACCATTTATGTATTACCTCGCTTTGTGCACGGGGGCATTGGAGATTGAATGGCTGTGTGCTCAATTTGATACACCTGTCAGCAACGGGTGTGGCTGAAATAGCCGAATCCACTAATTTGAAGGGGTGTCCACATACTTTTGTATATATGGTGTATGTTGGTGCTGGGCTGAAAGAAAAGGGGGTCCTAAAATGTATACCGTATTGCACACACAGTATCTCTTCAGGAACAGTGTTGTAGAGCCTTATAATAAACTATGCTTGATGTACCTAGTGGACAGAGTCAGTACTAAACTATAGAATAACTTTATCTCCCTGCAGCACTGCCTATTAAAAGGAGGACAGGATTCCATTCTCCTTCCACATGTGATTATTTTTAGATAGTAGGAGGGAGACAGATGAAGAGATGAAAGTGTTGGATTGAAGGGCTGACCCGGGAATGAAACTCCTGTTTGGGGAAATGTAGTCAGGGCAGCACTACCACTAGACCAGACCCTGTCAATGTCTATGTTTTTTTTGTCTTGCTAGTGACATGAAAGGTACATGACACATTAGCTTTAAAGCAAGCACACTGGCTTTAGCTACATCAGCTTACACTGTCCTCGTTGGTTGGTACGTTATACTGACCACCCAGGTTGTGGTTTAAATGGCTACATGTAGCTTGTGTATAGTGCTGGGGACCGCATCCTTTACTAGCCCTGTCCACACGGCAACTGTTGCCGTAGCTACGGTTGGTGGCAGTATTTAGTTGCCGGAACAGTTCAACACCAAATTGTGTAGAGATAGAGCATGAGGGAGGGAGGGGGGGAGGGAGGGTTAAAGAGAGAAAGATAAATCAGTAGGAGAGAAGGAATGAGATTTATTTTAAAAGAGGAAAATCAACTCTAGATAATGTAAATAAAGAAGAGTCAGAGATAAAACAAGATGGTCGACTGCTGTGTGTGGATAACACAGAGAGACAGAGAAGGAGGGAAAGAGAGAGAAATGGACTGCAGAGGAAGGCTGGTTTTGATCGTAATAAGAGATACCCAGCTCCACTTTGTCAGGCTCAAGCCACTGCAACTGTTACTGTCGCCACCGCCACCGCCACCACCTCCAACCGCCCTGCTCGCGCATTGCACACATTCCTGTCTAACTTCAGAGAGACACGGAGAGAGGGAAAGGGAGGTGAAGAGTGTGTGAGAGACGAAAAGATCGAGTGTGAGAGAAGGAGAAAGAGCGAGATCTACAGGGGAGGAGGGAGTAAAGCAGAATGCAGAGAGAGGTGTGTGTATCTGTGTGTCTGTCCGTCTCTCTCTGTGTGTGTGTGTGTGTGTGTGTGTGTGTGTGTGTGTGTGTGTGTGTGTGTGTGTGTGTGTGTGTGTGTGTGGGGGGGTGGAGATCTCAGGTAGATTACAAAATAGGACCCCCAGAAATGTCAAGCGATAGCTGCTACTCTAAATGGGGTTTCTTCTTTGTTTATTCTCTCCTTCCTAGCAGAGGAGTGAAGAGGCTTGACGTCAATATGGACTGACTGAGAGAATAAACAGAAACACAACTAGAGCAAGAGGCTGACTGACCACATCTCACACACACACACACACACACACACACACACACACACACACACACACACACACACACACAGAGAGAGAGAAGGACAGACACACACACACACACACGGAGAAGGACAGACACACACACACACGGAGAAGGACAGACACACACACACACACACACGGAGAAGGACAGACACACAAACACACGCACGCACGCACACACAGAGACGGACACACACACAGTCTTGTACAACTAACCTTGTGGGGACACACAATTCAGTCCCATTCAAAATCCTATTTTCCCTAACCCTAACCCTAACCCTAACCTTAACCTGAAAACCTAACTATAACCCTAACACTAAACCTAACCCTAGCTCCTAACCCTAACCCTCAAACTAACCCTTTCTCCTTATCCTAACCCTAAACCTAATTCTAACCCTAACACTAATTCTAACCTTAACCCTAAACCCCCTAGAAATAGCATTTGACCTTGTGTGGACTAACAAAATGTCCCCAAATTTTTGTTCGTTTACTATTCTTGTCGGGACTTCTGGTCCCCACAAGTACAGTTAAACACGTCCACAAACACACACACACGCACACACACACACACACACATACACAACAAAACACACACACAGACACGCATACACACACACACAAACAGAGAGACACACAAACACACACAGACTCTGACATAGACACACACTTACACAGAGACACGAACACGCAAACAAATATAGAGATAGTTAAATAAATACAGTCAGAAGACTAAATGGAGTAATCTGTCTCACAATGTAGGACTACAGAGAGCAGGCTGATGTAAAACTGTCACAAAATAAACACATATACAAACATGAACACACATAAAACACATAATACCATAGACACGCAGACACACACACACACACACACACACACACACACACACACACACACACACACACACACTATGTAAGAATGCTGTTCATTGACTATAGCTCAGCATTCAACACCATAGTACCCTCCAAGCTCATCATTAAGCTCGAGGCCCTGGATCTGAACCCCGCCCTATGCAACTGGGTCCTGGACTTCCTGACGGGCCGCCCCCAGGTGGTGAAGGTAGGAAACAACACCTCCACTTCGCTGATCCTCAACACTGGGGCCCCACAAGGGTGCATGCTCAGCCCCCTCCTGTACTCCCTGTTCACCCATGACTGCGTGGCCAAGCACGCCTCCAACTCTATCATCAAGTTTGCTGACGACACAACAGTAGTAGGCTTGATTACCAACAATGACGAGACAGCCTACAGGGAGGAGGTGAGGGCGCTGGGAGTGTGGTGCCAGGAAAATAATCTCTCACTTCAGGAACTTCAGGAAACAGCAGAGGGAGCACCCCCCTATCCACATCGACCACAGTGGAGAAGGTGGAAAGCTTCAAGTTCCTCGGAGTACACATCACTGACAAACTGAAATGATCCACCCACGCAGACAGTGTAGGTAAGAAGGCGCAACAGCGCCTCTTCAACCTCAAGAGGCTGAAGACATTTTGCTTGGCACCTAAAACCCTCACATACTTTTACAGATGCACAATTGAGAGCATCCTGTCGGGCTGTATCACCGCCTGGTACGGCAAATGCACTGCCCGCAACCGCAGGGCTCTCCAGAGGGTGGTGCGTTCTGCCCAATGCATCACCGGGGGCAAACTACCAGCCCTCCAGGACACCTACAGCACCCGATGTCACAGGAAGGTCAAAAAGAGCATCAAGGACAACAACCACCCAAGCCTTTGCCTGTTCACCCCGCTATCATCTAGAAGGCGAGGTCAGTACAGTTGCATCAAAGCTGGGACCGAGAGACTGAAAAACAGCTTCTATCTCAAGGACATCAGACTGTTAAATAGCCTTCACTAGCACATTAGAGGCTGCTGCCTATATACATAGATTATAAATCATTGGCCACTTTAATAAATGGAACACTAGTCACTTTAATAATGTTTACATACAGTATCTGCATTACTCATCTCATATGTATATACTGTATTCTATACTATTCTACTGTATCTTAGTCTATGCCGCTCTGACATTGCTCGTCCATATAATAATATATTCTTAATTCCATTGCTTTACTTAGATGTGTGTGTATTGGGTATATGTTGTGAAACTGTTAGATATTACTTGTTAGATATTACTGCACTGTCGGAGCTTGAAACACAAGCATTTCACTACACCCGCAATAACATCTGCTAAACACGTGTATGTGACCAATAACATTTGATTTGATTTGATTTGATTTGACTAGCACACTGAGCGGGAGGTACATTCATTGAGCATTTCCTGCAACAGGATTGAAACTGGAGCCCCTTCAGCTGTGGTCTCCATTTCCTCTTTGGATTGCTTAAAACACTGTGTGTGTGTGTGTGTGTGTGTGTGTGTGTGTGTGTGTGTGTGTGTGAGTGTGTGTGTGTGTGTGTGTGTGTGTGTGTGTGTGTGTGTGTGTGTGTGTGTGTGTGTGTTTGTGTGTGTGTGTGTGTGTGTGTGTGTGTGTGTGTGTGTGTGTGTGTGTGTGTGTGTGTGTGTGTGTGTGTGTGTGTGTGTGTGTGTGTGTGTGTGTGTGTGTGTGTGTGTGTGTGTGTGTGTGTGTGTGTGTGTGTGTGTGTGTGTGTGTGTGTGTGTGTGTGTGTGTGTGTGTGTGTGTGTGTGTGTGTTTGTGTGTGTGTGTGTGTGTGTGTGTGTGTGTGTGTGTGTGTGTGTCAAATACAGTGTGTGGGCATTTGTGTACTATACTGTACGTGTGTAGCCATGTAAACGCGCATGTCTGCTAGATGGGGGCTCTCCATGAAGAAATTAGGATGGGCCTGTCTGTCTGTCCTGCGTCACATACTGTTGTAGGGTCTGTCTGTCTGTCCTGCGTCACATACTGTTGTAGGGCCTGTCTGTCTGTCTGTCCTGCGTCACAGACTGTTGTAGGGCCTGTCTTTCTGTCCTGCCTCACATACTGTTGTAGGGCCTGTCTGTCTGTCCTGAGTCATAGACGGTTGTAGGGCCTATCTTTCTGAATTGAGTCACAGACTGTTGTGACTCTATTGCTGACCCTGTAAAACAACACAATTCACTCCACCTATCTGGTGTATGTGACAATAATTTAAAAACAATCTAGTTTTATCCCCATTCTATCCCAGTTAACTGCAAGATATTTTAAGTCCATTAGATTAACCATCTTCCATCTGAGTATAACAGCTGTGGTTCATACCTGTGATCAGATAACAGCAGCCCTCCAGCTGCAAGTTCAGTTCCCATTATTCTAGCACCTGGAAGGGGCTTGAACCATCAACCTTACCATTGCTGGTCTGCCTCTTTAGCCTCCTTGCTACCTGCCTTCTAAGAACATCTGCTCCGCAAAGTACAATGGAGGCAAAACAAACCTGGAAGACTTTCGAAATTACAAAATGTTGAGTGCAATATAGGAAACACTGCCATCACAATGATCATTAAACCCATATTTCCATGGAGTTGGAGAAATTAAGCCTAAACTTTGTCGGAGAGAGAAACAATGTGGCCAGTGCAGTAGGACGAGCCAAGAGAAAAACAACACAGTCAGACTAGTGGCAGAAAAAACTATAATGTGAACGAAATGAAACCAATTGAAGAGTGTCGCATAAAGTGCAAAGTGCGGTCCTAGATGATACATCTGAGCGAGCTTGACCCGGAGCTGGCGCGACCATGGCCACAGATGAAGTCGAGCCTATAAGACATACTTCAATTTGGCAATTTAGAGGAAAGGGGCGGGAGAGGAACTCAGTATCGGGAGAGAGGGGGACATGGCCAGACCTCAGAGAGGAAACGGTGTCGAGAGAGAGGGGGACATGGCCAGACCTCCGAGAGGAAACGGTGTCGAGAGAGAGGGGGACATGGCCAGACCTCCGAGAGGAAACGGTGTCGGGAGAGAGGGGGACATGGCCAGACCTCCGAGAGGAACTCAGTATCGGGAGAGAGGGGGACATGGCCAGACCTCCGAGAGGAACACAGCATCGGGAGAGAGGGGGACGTGGCCAGACCTCCGAGAGGAACTCAGTATCGGGAGAGAGGGGGACATGGCCAGACCTCAGAGAGGAAACGGTGTCGAGAGAGAGGGGGACATGGCCAGACCTCCGAGAGGAAACGGTGTCGAGAGAGAGGGGGACATGGCCAGACCTCAGAGAGGAAACGGTGTCGGGAGAGAGGGGGACATGGCCAGACCTCCGAGAGGAACTCAGTATCGGGAGAGAGGGGGACATGGCCAGACCTCCGAGAGGAACTCAGTATCAGGAGAGAGGGGGACATGGCCAGACCTCCGAGAGGAACTCAGTATCAGGAGAGAGGGGGACATGGCCAGACCTCCGAGAGGAACTCAGTATCGGGAGAGAGGGGGACATGACCAGACCTCCGAGAGGAACTCAGTATCGGGAGAGAAGGGGACATGGCCAGACCTCCGAGAGGAAACGGTGCCGGGAGAGACAAGGACATGGCCAGACCTCCGAGAGGAAACGGTGTCCCGCTGTCTTCATACAGTGCCCTCACCACATTGAAATGACAACCACTTATAGAATATAGAATATAGCGTTCATATTGTATATTAGTATGGTATTATTTTATAGGTTATATGTGGGGACCGAAATGATTGACACCCTTGATAAAGATGAGCAATAATGACTGTAAAATAATAATTATAATATTGAGCTGTATTGTATGCTTACATTTTTGGGGGAAATTCTATTATTTAATGCTACAACAATTACTCAGAGAAATAGATTTAGTTAAACCGATATGAGTCTAAGCCCTGTCTAAACCGGGGGGAGGGTTCTACTAAGCTATATGGAATTATTTTAAGAAGGTCATACCAAGAATCATTTAGCTATTTTATTTGGAATTTTAAGACCCCTTAAAGTATCCCAAAAATATATGAAACAAATATTTGATAAAAGTTATTTTTGTCCTTACTGTTATTAGCCCATACAAACGCATTGAATAACAGATTCACTACATGGAACAACAGATACTCCCCCAAAACAATCAAAAGGAAGTTTGTTCTGAAGTGTCTGTCCTATATGTATTTAACAAGTCATCGTTTTTTTTTTACAGAGGGTCCAAGATCATACCCCCAAGACATGCTAACCTCTCACCATTACTAATAACAGGAGAGGTTAGCATGTCTTAGGGGTATGATCTTTGACCCTCTGTAACTTTATCACTCATCATTATTCACGATTCATTCAGGATTATCTGTAATCATGGTAGCCACCACATTAATGTAGAAGTGTTTAGAAACATATGCTGTTCTTATTTACAATATACAGTGCGGGAAAAAAGTATTTAGTCAGCCACCAATTGTGCAAGTTCTCCCACTTAAAAAGATGAGAGAGGCCTGTAATTTTCATCATAGGTACACGTGAACTATGACAGACAAATTGAAGAAAAAAATTCCAGAAAATCACATTGTAGGATTTTTAATGAATTTATTTGCAAATGATGGTGGAAAATTAGTATTTGGTCACCTACAAACAAGCAAGTTTTCTGGCTCTCACAGACCTGTAACTTCTTCTTTAAGAGGCTCCTCTGTCCTCCACTCATTACCTGTATTAATGGCACCTGTTTGAACTTGTTATCAGTATAAAAGACACCTGTCCACAACCACTCCAAACTCCACTATGGCCAAGACCAAAGAGCTGTCAAAGGACACCAGAAACAAAATTGTAGACCTGCACCAGGCTGGGAAGACTGAATCTGCAATAGGTAAGCAGCTTGGTTTGAAGAAATCAACTGTGGGAGCAATTATTAGGAAATGGAAGACATACAAGACCACTGATAATCTCCCTCGATCTGGGGCTCCACGCAAGATCTCACCCCGTGGGGTCAAAATGATCACAAGAACGGTGAGCAAAAATCCCAGAACCACAAGGGGGGACCTAGTGAATGACCTGCAGAGAGCTGGGACCAAAGTAACAAAGCCTATCATCAGTAACACACTACGCCGCCAGGGACTCAAATTCTGCAGTGCCAGACGTGTCCCCCTGCTTAAGCCAGTACATGTCCAGGCCCGTCTGAAGTTTGCTAGAGTGCATTTGGATGATCCAGAAGAGGATTGGGAGAATGTCATATGGTCAGAAGAAACCAAAATATAACTTTTTGGTAAAAACTCAACTCGTCGTGTTTGGAGGACAAAGAATGCTGAGTTGCATCCAAAGAACACCATACCTACTGTGAAGCATGGGGGTGGAATCATCATGCTTTGGGGCTGTTTTTCTGCAAAGGGACCAGGACGACTGATCCGTGTAAAGGAAAGAATGAATGGGGCCATGTATCGTGAGATTTTGAATGAAAACCTCCTTCCATCAGCAAGGGCATTGAAGATGAAACGTGGCTGGGTCTTTCAGCATGACAATGATCCCAAACACACCGCCCGGGCAACGAAGGAGTGGCTTCGTAAGAAGCATTTCAAGGTCCTGGAGTGGCCTAGCCAGTCTCCAGATCTCAATCCCATAGAAAATCTTTGGAGGGAGTTGAAAGTCTGTGTTGCCCAGCGACAGCCCCAAAACATCACTGCTCTAGAGGAGATCTGCATGGAGGAATGGGCCAAAATACCAGCAACAGTGTGTGAAAACCTTGTGAAGCCTTACAGAAAACGTTTGACCTGTGTCATTGCCAACAAAGGGTATATAACAAAGTATTGAGAAACTTTTGTTATTGACCAAATACTTATTTTCCACCATAATTTGCAAATAAATTCATTAAAAATCCTACAATGTGATTTTCTGGAAAAATTTTTCTCATTTTGTCTGTCATAGTTGACGTGTACCTATGATGAAAATTACAGGCCTCTCTCATCTTTTTAAGTGGGAGAACTTGCACAATTGGTGGCTGACTAAATACTTTTTTTCCCCACTGTAAGTGACTCCAAAATGACAAAATACATTATTTACCATTAATTACTATAGGGCACAAAATGATCTGAAACACAACCAAAACTAACTGCAAATGCATCCATCAAGTTTGTAGAGTCACCAGCTTGATGTAGTCATTGCGTGTGATGAATATGCAGATCCTAAGGGGTGTCAATCATTTTGACCCCTAACTTTTTGAGAAAAAATCTATTACTTGTTAAACAAAATCTCTTTCTCTGAGCAATTGTATTATTAGTATAATTTATTTTAGCATACAATATAGCTCAGTATTTGAATTATTTATTTTATAGTCATTATTGCTCATATTTATCAAGGGTGACAATAACGTTGGACCCTACAGTATATAATGGCTGCCATTACTGAATAACACCCCTGATTTAATACAGTTTAGCCTAGTTGATGTTGACATGAGAGTGATATAATACATGTCGTTATGGATAATGGATTATGGTAACCATTAATTAATGGATTATGGTAATCTCATTCTTTATGCCAAGTGACATACCCCACTTATTTCAAGTGACATAGGCCTTTTAGGATTCGTTTTTACCGTTTCACTATTCAGAAACACTTGAAATGAGAAATATGAGGTTGATTGTCCTTAATCATCATGACCTATAATGACAGGTGTCATGTTATGCTATTCTTTTAAATGCTGTTACCTGTTGTTGTTACAATTTCTCTATTCCATGTTGAAATCCTGGAAGCAAAAGTGCTACACAACCGAAGATTTGATCAGGCATCCTCCCTATCCAACAAGCTCTCACGTAAAATGTAGAAGTCGTTCCAAACGTAACATTTCAAAGTGTTTGGTTAGAAGTGTACTCCGAATTCTTAATGTTAGGCATTAACTCAAAATTCTTAAGGTTAGGCATTAACTCCGAATGGTTATGGTAAAGGTTTGGGATAGACTTAAAATAAAATATGGAAAACAACTTCTATCACAGGATTCGAATATGCAACCTTTGGAAACAGAGGCAAACGATTACGCCCATCCACCATCCTCGTCCACAAGACCCTAGCAAAACCAAAGCTTATTTGAAGGTAACAGCGTTCACTGTTGCCCCTAGTGGCCATCTCCCGATGTCCTCAGGGTGGGTGTTTTACAGTTTTTTCTGATTGGTTAAGCACATTTTTTGTAACTATTGGCTATTTTTGCAAAACTCTACACACAAATAAGAAAACCTTTCACCCAATTATCAAAACATTGTAGTTCTCTTGCAAAAGCGAACACAGCTAGATTAACTCTTCACACCTTCTTAAAAATTGTGTTTTCGTATCAAACAGTAAACACAAGCCATCATCTACTAAGCACACAATGTGCCAACTACACACTGATGGTATGAATACAAAACACATCTGGCTTTTGCTTTCTCTGTGTACAGATGTCAATTTGAGGTCATACTTTTGTCATAGTGTCATGTAAACATACAAGGATCCAAACTTCAAGTATTGGTGTTTATTCACACTCATCAAAACCAAGACAAAGTCAGAACACAAAATAGTAATTTCACAAAAAAAAGAAAAACAATCAGCCTACATCATGTCGTCTTTCTGGGTCCGGCCACAAAATTTCGTCCACATCGCATGAGATATCCTCCAGTCCAAGGCACCGGGGAAAATATCTCCTTGAATGCCGTATCCAGGCCTGACATGATGCCTGGTCAATATCTCCACATGCCTCCTCCATTGCCTGTAAAAGGGCTACCTGTTGATGAGGATGACGGTCGTACACTTTCCAGCGCCAGGCAGAGAAGAACTCCTCGATGGGATTTAAGAATGGAGAGTATGGAGGGAGGTTGAGTGCCATGAAGAATGGGTGGTCTGTAAACCAGTTGCGGACCAAAGCAGCACTATGGAAACTAACATTGTCCCATATGATGACATATCGGGTATGCTCTGGTCTCTGAACAGTGAGCATGTCATGTAAGGTGTCCAGGAATGCAATAATGTGTGCAGTGTTGTATGGGCCTAAGGTTGCATGATGGTGAACAACACCATTTTGGCTTATAGCTGCACACATGGTTATGTTACCACCACGTTGTCCTGGGACATTGATGATGGCACGGTGTCCAATAATGTTCCTGCCACGTCTCCTGGTTTTACTGAGGTTAAAACCGGCCTCATCTACAAAAAGTAGCTCATGTCCCATGGCATCTGCTTCTAGTTCCATCACTCTCTGGACAAGACAAAACAAATGCAACACATCAGGCCCATGCACAGCACTACAGTATGCACTTCCAAATTCAGAACCAATGACACTATAGCTTACCTGCACATAGTCATATCGCAGTTGCTTTACACGTTCTGTGTTTCTCTCGAAAGGAACTCTGTAAATTTGCTTCATTCTTATTCTGTGGTGCGCAAGTACACGACTTAGTGCAGAAATACTTACACTGTGTATATTTTGAAAGATGGTGTCATTATCAATTATGCGCTGCTGTATTTCGCGCAGTCTTATTGCATTATTGGCAATCACCATGTTCACTATATGGGTCTCTTGCTCTGGAGTGAACATTCTTCCTCTGCCCCCAACATCTGGACGTCTAGCAATTCTGTAAAGTAACAATTTCAGTATTTTTGCATGTATGGTACTGTTGTGTTTCTCATTAGAGTATGGCAGTGCTACAAAGTAGTTACCGATTCTCATTTCGAAATGTCCTAATGATGCTTGCCACAGTGTAGCGGCTCAAATTAGGCTGAACCCGTTGGCCAGCTTCCCTCAGGGTCATCCCATGGTTGATGACATGGTCCACTATTGTAGCTCTGATGTCATCAGTTATTCTATTTCTTACTCTTCTTACCCTTCCTCTTTCCCCTCCTCGTCCTCTTCTTGCTCCTCCTTGTCCTCTTCCTCTAACTTCCTCTAACCCTCTCGCTTCTTCAACTCCACGTCCTCTTCCTCCAACTTCTTCAACTCCACGTCCTTTCCCTCGGCCTCCTCTGCCTCCTCTGATTCTCACTCTTCTCCCTCTTACTGCTCCTTCCATTGTACTCCACACAGACAGCTTACCTGTGGCATATTTATAGTGCTTAGGCTGATTGCAAAGTGAACTAATTATCTACAACAGTTTTCACATGTGCAAGTGTGCCAGACAGTTGGCAAAATAGTGTTAATGATAGCCATACATGTGTATAATTTTGCTAGGAGTGTGTTGGAAATTTGGTAATTGAGTGTAAGCAGTGAGTTGTGTTTAAAGTTCTGCAAAAAGAGTGTTGTGCAGTGAATTGTGCCTACAGTTTTGCAAAGTGTGTGTTACAAAATTGTAAACTGAGTGCAAAGCAGTGTTTGTGCTTTTAGTTTTGCAAACTCAGTGAGTGGTTTTGCTATACGTATTAATAGTTTTAGAAATTGTGCTACAAGAATCACGATTAGCGCTTAAGCATTCAGAAAAAACTGTAATATAGCCTAAGAGAGAGATAGGGTGTAAAGCAGGGTGGGTTTTAACATAGCCTAAGAGAGAGACAGGGTGTAAAGCAGGGTGGGTTTTAATATAGCCTAAGAGAGAGACAGGGTGTAAAGCAGGGTGGGTTTTAATATAGCCTAAGAGAGAGACAGGGTGTAAAGCAGGGTGGGTTTTAATATAGCCTAAGAGAGAGACAGGGTGTAAAGCAGGGTGGGTGTTTTAATATAGCCTAAGAGAGAGACAGGGTGTAAAGCAGGGTGGGTGTTTTAACATAGCCTAAGAGAGAGACAGGGTGTAAAGCAGGGTGGGTGTTTTAATATAGCCTAAGAGAGAGACAGGGTGTAAAGCAGGGTGGGTGTTTTAATATAGCCTAAGAGAGAGACAGGGTGTAAAGCAGGGTGGGTACGGTGGTTAGGTTACCGAGGATTCAGCACTGAGCTTCACTATTGTGGGATGGATGGCGGAAGCATAAGGGAGAGGAGGGAAAGGAGGGAGAGGTGGGAGAGGAGATGAGGAGGGAGAGGAGAGAGAGGTGGGAGAGGAGGGAGAGGAGGGAGATGAGAGAAAGGAGGGAGAGGAGGGAGAGGAGGGAGAGGAGGGAGAAACGGAGGAGAGGAGGGAGAGAGGAGAGAGGGAGAGGAGAGAGGCAGAAGGGAGAGGCGGGAGAGGAGGGAGAGGAGGGAGAGGTGGGAGAGGAGAGAGAGGTGGGAGAGGAAGGAGAGGTGGGAGAGGAAGGAGAGGTGTGAGAGGAGAGGGAGAGGGATGAGAGAAAGGAGGGAGAGGAGGGAGAGGAGGGAGAGGAGGGAGAGGAGGGAGAGGAGAGAAACAGAGAGGCCATTGATCCAGCCGAGCTCCTCCTGTAGGCACATGTCTGGAGACACTTTGGGCCGCAGGCTCACCCTCCTAAATGCAACCACCTCCTTTGCACACACACACACACACACAGACACACAGACACACACACACACACACACACACATATGAAGAAACAGACCCACCCACACACACACACACACACACACAAACACACACACAATCACACACACAGGAGCATCTCTTTCAAATAAGGCATTTTTTTCCAACAACCTGGACAGAGTCAGATAATGAGGCTTTCTCAAATATGCACGGAAAGCCCAGTTCTATTGCCAGCTCCCCCCCAAGCGCATGTAGTTGATTATCAAGACACGCAATGGCATGAACACATGTTCAAGCACACACGTGTGCAGTATGCATAGTAAAACCCTCTCACTCACTACAACTAGGGCAAATCTTCAGTCAGTCATTCAAGCATTCCAACATGTTAGCATATCGTTAACTACAATATAATTAGGTGACAATGTTTAATGCATCATCATAACATCTTGACATATTTGGAGACAAAAAGTAAGCGTGTTCTATCCTACCCTAGTGTGTTCTATCCTACCTTAGTGTGTTCTATCCTACCCTAGTGTGTTCTTTCCTACCCTAGTGTGTTCTTAATCCTACCCTGGTGTGTCCTATCCTACCCTAATGTGTTCTATCCTACCTTAGTGTGTTCTATTCTACCCTAGTGTGTTCTGTCCTACCTTCGTGTGTTCAATCCTACCCTAGTGTGTTCTACCCTACCCTAGTGTGTTCTATCCTACCCTAGTGTGTTCTATCCTACCTTAGTGTGTTCTATTCTACCCTAGTGTGTTCTGTCCTACCTTCGTGTGTTCAATCCTACCCTAGTGTGTTCTATCCTACCCTAGTGTGTTCTATGCTACCATAGTCTGTTTAATCCCTTGTGTGTCCTATCCTACCCTAGTGTATTCTATCCTACCCTAGTGTGTTCTGTCCTACCCTAGTGTATTCTATCCTACCCTAGTGTGTTCTATCCCTAGTGTGTTCAATGCTACCCTAGTCAAATCCAGAGAATATCATGGAGAAATATAATTGTGCCTAATTTGAAGGATTAACTATATTTCTATCATATCTTCCCATTTTTATCACAAATTACAAAATTGGCGGATTCAAGTTATCTTAATAGCTCGTGATTAGTGATTAGCAGTGATCTACTATGGCACAGTCTGATAAGTCAGCTTTCTATGGCAACGTTGCAGTGATGCTATCTATGTAATTCGGGTCAAAGTTAGCTGTAATTACAGTAGAACCCACTTCATATTAGTCACACTGCTGATATTTCACTATCTATTACCAGGAATATGTTTAAGGCATTGATGAGGGCAAGATGTTCACAGTTGCCTACTCTTTGCACTGTTCTGCAGAGTGGGACTTCAGCAAAAGGAAAGGAAAGGAAGAGAGGGAGATGAAGAGAGGGAGAGGAAGAGAGGGAGAGGAAGAGAGGGAGAGGAAGAGAGGGAGAGGAAGAGAGGGAGAGGAAGAGAGGGGAAGAACGAGAGGGAGAGGAAGAGAGGGAGAGGAAGAGAGGGAGAGGAAGAGAGGGACAGGAAGAGAGGGAGAGGAAGAGAGGGAGAGGCAGAGAAGGACAGGAAGAGAGGGACAGGAAGAGAGGGAGAGGAAGAGAGGGAGAGGGAGAGGGGGAGAGGAAGAGAGGGAGAGGAAGAGAGGGACAGGAAGAGAGGGAAAGGAAGAGAGGGAGAGGAAGAGAGGGACAGGAAGAGAGGGAGAGGAAGAGAGGGAGAGGAAGAGAGGGACAGGAAGAGAGGGTGAGGAAGAGAGGGAGAGGAAGAGAGGGACAGGAAGAGAGGGAGAGGAAGAGTGGGGAAGAAAGAGAGGGAGAGGAAGAGAGGGAGAGGAAGAGAGGGACAGGAAGAGAGGGAGAGGAAGAGAGGGACAGGAAGAGAGGGAGAGGAAGAGAGGGGAAGAAAGAGAGGGAGAGGAAGAGAGGGAGAGGGAGAGAGGGACAGGAAGAGAGGGAGAGGAAGAGAGGGAGAGTAAGAGAGGGACAGGAAGTGGAAGGGAAAGACAGATGCAAAGAGAGGAAGTGGAGAGACAGAGAAGAAAATATGTCAAGAGTCAGGACAAGAAGTGAGAAGGAAAGAAAATGGAGAGAATCTCCGTCTCAAAGAAATAGAAGGACAGAGAAGGGAGAGATTCTAATTAAGACCCAGCAGCATCCAATCATGGTCCCTCAGAGACAGTGGAGCTTTGTGAGTGGGTGCGTCACTCGGGCCCGAGCGTCTCTACGGGGACAGAGGGTAACCTTGTGTGGGGTTATCAAGCGGCCGGGGTGAGCACCAGTTCAGGAGAGTCTGCCTTTAATACGGAGCCCAGCTTGTTACCATCAAGAGTCAAGAGCGTGGGGGATTTCCTAGACTAGTTGGAATGTGGCCTTTTGTGTTATGCTAGCTAGTCCCAGCTGACCCTGCAGCTCTAGTGAGACTCCATTTGGCCAATGCCAAAGTGAGAGATCTTCTGGTTCTGTCAAAGGAGAATAGTATCTAGGGTGAAATGTGTGTGGGACCAACTGGGTTCAAACCCTGGGTCTCCTTGAGCTAAAGCCTGAAGAGAGCTCTAGAGAGATCCCATTCGACTAATGGCAAAGTGAGAGATCTGACTCAGTCAAAGGAGAACTGGGTTTGTATTTGTTTTTATTAAAGATCCCCATTAGTTCCTGCCAAGGCAGCAGCTACTCTTCCTGGGGTCCAGCAACATTAAGGCAGTTATATACAATTTAAAATATTACATGACATTACATTTCATAACACTTTTCACAACACATTAAGTGTCTGCCCTCAGGCCACTACTCTACTACCACATATCTACAATACAAAATCCATGTGTACATGTGTGTAGAGTGTGTGCCTGTGCGTGTGTCTCTTCACAGTCCCCGCTGTTCCATAACGTGTATTTTTATCTGTTTTTAAATCTGATTCTACTGCTTGCATCAGTTACCTGATGTGGAATAGAGTTCCATGTAGCCATGGCTCTATGTAGTACTGTGTGCCTCCCATAGTCTGTTCTGGACTTTGGGATTGTGAAGAGACCCTTGGTGGCATGTCTTGTGGCTCTGGTGGCATGTCTTGTGGGGAATGTATGGGTGTCCGAGCTGTGTGCTAGTAGTTTAAACAGACAGCTCGGTGCATTCAGCATGTCAATACTTACAAAAACAAGTAGTGATCAAGTCAATCTCTCCTCTACTTTGAGCCATGAGGGATTGACATGCATATTATTAATGTTAGCCCTCTGTGTACATCTAAGGGCCTGCTATGCTGCCCTGTTCTAAGCCAATTGTAATTTTCGTAAGTCCCTCTTTGTGGCACATGACCACACAACTGGGCAGTAGTCCAGGTGCGACAAAACTAGGGCCTGTAGGACCTGCCTTGTTGATAGTGTTGTTTGTATTTAGTATTTATTATGGATCCCCATTAGCTGCTGCCAAGGCAGCAGCTACTCTTCCTGGGGTCCAGCAAAATTAAGGCAGTTATACATTTTAAAAACATTACAATACATTCATAACAGATTTCACAACATATTAAGTGAGGCAGATAATAGCTTTATTATGGACATACTTCTCCCCATCTTAGCTACTGTTGCATCAACATGTTTTGACCATTTTACAATCCAGGGTTACTCAAAGCAGTTTAGTATCCTCAACTTGCTCAATTTCCACATTATTCATTACAAGATTTAGTTGAGGTTTAGGGTTTAGTGAATGATTTGTCCCAAATACAATGCTATAAGATTTATAAATATTTAGGACTAACTTATTTATTTCCACCCATTACTCACTGTAGTAGCTGACGTGTATTGTGTTGAGTCATCCGCATACATAGACACACAGGCTTTACTCAAAGCCAGTAGCAGGTCATTAGTAAAGATTGAAAAAAGTAAGGGGCCTAGACAGCTGCCCTGGGGAATTCCTGATTCTACCTGGATTATGTTGGAGAGGCTTCCATTAAAGAACCCACTCTGTGTTCTGTTAGACAAGTAACTCTTTATCCACAATATAGCAGGGGGTGTAAAGCCTTAACACATACGTTTTTCCAGCAGCAGACTGATCGATGTTGTCAAAAGCCGCACTGCAGTCTAACAAAATAGCTCCCACAATCTTTTTATGATAAATCTTTCTCAGCCAATCATCAGTAATTTGTAGTTTAAGTGAAGTGCATGTGTGATCAACTGGGGTTCAAACCCTGGTCTCCTGTGTACCACAAGCCTGTTAGTCCTCTGAGATAAAGCCCAGGCATTATCTAAGTGCTTCAGTGCTCGGTTGCTACTCTTTGGTACACACTGAAGTCAGTTTTCATCTTCAGAACTAGGCGGTGACATGTGAGCCTGTAGACCTCACCCTGAAATGCTCTATCTCATCCATCTCTCCTCAAATAGGGTACAAAGTGTTGGGGGCCAGTTTTATGGACCCCCTATTCAAATGACAGGGGGTCAAAGGTAAGAAATACACACAGGACAGGCTTGAGTTCTGCTGCACTGCTCTCCATGTTGTAAGTTTCAACTTTGGCCAGGCACTGCCCTGGTCATCCCCCTTCACCAGGCCCCAAGGCAAGGCCCCAGCCTCAGAGCAGTGTGGGAGGGCCCCCAGTTTCCTTGTTGCTGCCTGGGAACAGGGGAACGGGGGGCCCCTTCAGACTGGAGCCCCAGCACACACACACAGGAGATGGAAACAGCATGTGGGAAAAGAGGGAGAAAAATATAAAAAAATACCTTCAAAATCCAAATGTAGTCCTGACTGGTCCCCATGAGGTGGGGTGGGGTGGGGGGGTGGAAGGAGGGAAGGAGGGAAGGAGGGAAGGAGGGAAGGAAGGAAGGAAGGAAGGAAGGAAGGGGGAAGGAAGGAAGGAAGGAGGGAGATCTTTGGGATGGAGGAATAGAAGCCATAAGGCTAATTTACAGTGGCAGAGGAGAAGGAGTAGAGAGTGGGGGTATGTCTTTGTATGCTCTGTTCCCGTTGGGCTTTGCCACATATGGGAAGGCATTCTATTCTAGCCGCAGCTCCTCAGAAGAACCCCCCTCCCAATCCCTGTGTGTCGTATTAAATGTATGTTTTGACGTGTTCGGGGTCTCCATTACATACATCTGCTGGGCATATGAGGGTCTTCTGTGTGTTGAGGGTTTGTGTGAGTAATGTGTGAGTGTGTGTGTGTGTGTGTGTGTGTGTGTGTGTGTGTGTGTGTGTGTGTGTGTGTGTGTGTGTGTGTGTGTGTGTGTGTGTGTGTGTGTGTGTTTGTTGGAGGGTGGAGGCAGGGGGGCACCCCATTGACTAGCACTAAAGTACTGAGTGATAGAACAAGTTCTCTCTCATTAGCTTGTAGAGAATCTCTTGAGAACACCTTGATTTTCATCTTTACATTTACATAGTTTACAAACATTGGAGTAAAACAAGCTTATATTTTGGGTTCTAATGGGGTATGGCAGTTTAACTAAGCTCATGAAGCATTTTAAGTTATAATCTTCAATAATTAATTAATAAGTCCAAAAATGGATGTAGCAATTAAGGATTCTAACTTTAAGGAGACGTGAGAGACATCCAGAGTATTTAAGGGAAGAGAACCTTCCAAATTGCTTTGAATATGCCCCCTTAAAAGTGCACACTTCTCTTAATTGTGCTTATACCCTTGAACCCTTCCTAACCCATGCTATTGTTAGTCTGGCGGCTTAATACAGGTATACTTAACATGGCTTATTTGAATGACAGATTTATTTAATCCAAATAACTGTATAAATGCAGACAGAGATGGTAAACCATGCTTGTGAAATACACCTGCAATCTGTATTGGACTATGGCTCTGAAATATATAAATTATAGGCACAGCATGAAATAATGATGAGTGTGTTATATCCAGTGTACTGTGGGGGTCAGGTTTTCTCTCTTAAATTTTCTTCCCCAGAACCTTTATGATCAGGGCTGGATTCACATATTTATCACTATAACACACATAAAGGAATAAAAATGAAGGAAAGCGTCAGGGAACGTTATTCCGACTGTTCTAAAGATCTGTTGTGTTTTAAAGTGATGTTTTGTGTACGCAATAATATGTAAAATACAGAAGTATTTCTCTAGAGTATAATAAGTAATTGTCTGGAAATGTATTAAGTATGTGTATAATTAAACAATAAGGCCCAAGGGGGTGTGGTATATGGCCAATATACCATGGCTAAGGGCTGTTCTTATGCACGACTCAACGCGGAGTGTCTGGATACAGCCCTTAGCCGTGGTATATTGGCCATATACCACAAATCCCAGAGGTGCCTTATTGCTATTATAAACTGGTTACCAACTTAATTAGAACATTAAAAATAAATGTTTTGTCATACCCGTGGTACACGGTCTAATATACCACGGCTGTCAGCCAATCAGCATTCAGGGCTCAAACAACCCAGTTTATAAAATGATATACAATCCTATGGATGAAGCGAAGCTCGTAAACAAAAGAGGCCACTCCTTAATAGTCAGCCACCGATCGGTGATGTCTACTTTAAATACATTTTACCAAACCATTTGCCTCTTTTTGCCTCCCGTTTTTTACTCCCCATTTATATTCTGTCCCTCCTGCTGTCTGTAATAAATCTGCATGTTGAGTGTTTAAAGATTAATGCCTCTCCCTTTCTCTGCATCTCCCTCTCTCTCTCCCTCCCTCCCTCCTTCCATCCCTCGTTTCGACACCCAGGCAGTACCCTCACGTATGCATATGTAAATGCCTCCTCACCCGAGCACGGTGGAAGTAATTGTATGCATTTTTAACTGGCCAATCGACTGACAGATAGGCAAAGATTGTCTCCGCTCCTGCTCTCTCTCTCTCTCTCTCTCTCTCTCTCTCTCTCTCTCTCTCTCGCTCTCTCACTCTCTCTCTCTCTCTCTCTCTCACCCCCTCTCTCTTGCTCCATTCGTTTTTTTAGCTCTATGCTTCCCCCTCCAGATGCACAGGAATCATTCTGCAGAGCAGGTCTGCAGCAGAATGATTAGAAACAAGCCATGCTCCTCAGATCTCTCCCTCTCTTTCTATTTCACTTTCTCTCTCTCTCTTGCCGGCTGTGCCTGTCTCTCTGTTATTTCCCTCTATATACCCATCGCTGCCTGGTGGAATTGTGTCGGGTTGTAGCCGAGTCGGATGGCTTAAGCCCCACAGGAAGGGCTGGGTGGTTGGTTGCTTGCAGACCTGGGTTCAAACAGTATTTGAAATCTTTCAACTTATTTTGCTGTGCTTGATAGTTTTCCTAGTGGAGTGGAACCAATGAAATAGTCGCAATAGCGCAAACTCCGGCCACCTGGCTCTCCATGCAGGCTCAAGCGAACGTTCAAAGTATTTGAAAGATTTCAAATATTATTTGAACCCAGGTCTGGTTAGTTGTAGGGGACTTCAGGGTAGTGAAGGGGAAGGGGAAGTGGGTGTGAACAGGAACAAGAGACTGGGACTTTTTGGAGGGGATTTTCATGACAAAGTAGAGCCTGAAACTCTAAGAAACTCTTTACTGTAAGGGTACTGACATAGAGACTTTGTTAGAAGTCATCAATAGAATATGACAGCTGCCACCACATGCCATAAAAAACCTTTCACTTAAGAATGTTTATATAACAGTCACCATGATGAATAATATCTTAAAACATTTCCATGAACAGTCATGGCATGTTTAATAACAGTAATGTCATTCATATGAGTGTCTTATGAAGGTTAAGTGTTATCACAATTTGAGTAACTAGGCTCAAATACCAGCCTGCATGTGTAAAATTGTTTGTATAAGCTGTGTTATAGGGTATATTAGTCTACTTTACCTGTTATGTCACAAGCATGATATAACAGGTCTCATAATAACTGATGTAGGGTTATTACAACTGACTTGACACTGATACGATACAATCAATGTTAGGCTAGCTTGCTAAGCTATGAGTTAGCTATAAACATATGGCAGCATTATGTCATTTGACATAGACTATGTTAGCCCTATTTGCAATCCCCACCTCACGTAAAGTGCTACTGTAAAACACGTTTTGAGTTTTTTACGGTAACCCTTTACTGTTAGTCAATGAAGCAGGTACAACAGGAGACCAACTCAGTGGCCTTGTGGTTTAAGTGTTCGCCCTAAGATTGGAAGGTTGAGAAGAGTTCGATCCACGTCCGAGTCATACCAAAGACTGTAAAAATGAGAACCAGTGTGTCTCCGCTTGGTACTCAGCATTAAGGAGATGGATTGGGGGTAAGGCCCTGCGATAGACTAGTGTCCTGTCCAGGGGGTGTACTTGTACATCAAGCTGCCTCACGCTACAGAAACAGGAGATAGGCTCCTGCTTAATGAGCCATTCCGGCTTGCACAAGCCAAGGCTCTGACTAACTAATGATATTACAGGTATCATTATAACTCATGTAGGGTTATTACAACTGACATGACACAAGCAATGTTAGGCTGGCTTGCTAAGCTACAGTGCCTTGCAAAAGTATTCATCCCCCTTGGTGTTTTTCCTATTTTGTTGCATTACAACCTGTAATTTAAATTGATTTTTATTTAGATGTCATGTAATGGACATACACTAAATAGACCAAATTGGTGAAGTGAAATGAAAAAAATTACTTGTTTAAAAAAAGTAATAACGGAAAAGTGGTGCGTGCATATGTATTCACCCCCTTTGCTATGAAGCCCCTAAATAAGATCTGGTGCAACCAATTACCTTCATAATTAGTTAAATAAAGTCCACCTGTGTGCAATCTAAGTGTCACATGATCTGTCACATGATCTCAGTATATATACACCTGTTCTGAAAGGCCCCAGAGTCTGCAACACCACTAAGCAAGGGGCACCACTAAGCAAGCGGCACCATGAAGACCAAGGAGCTCTCCAAACAGGTCAGGGACAAAGTTGTGGAGAAGTACAGATCAGTGTTGGGTTATAAAATAATATCAGAAACTTTGAACATCCCATGGAGCACCATTAAATCCATTATTAAAAAAAGGAAAGGATATGGCACCACAACAAACCTGCCAAGAGAGGGCCGCCCACCAAAACTCACGGACTAGGCAAGGAGGGCATTAATCAGAGAGGCAACAAAGAGACCAAAGATAACCCTGAAGGAACTGCAAAGCTCCACAGCGGAGATTGGAGTATCTGTCCATAGGACCACTTTAAGCCGTACACTCCACAGAGCTGGGCTTTACGGAAGAGTGGCCATAAAAAAGCCATTGCTTAAAGAAAAAAATAAGCAAACACGTTTGGTGTTCGCCAAAAGGCATGTGGGAGACTCCCCAAACATATGGAAGAAGGTACTCTGGTCAGATGAGACTAAAATTGACCTTTCTGCCCATCAAGGACAACGCAATGTCTGGCGCAAACCCAACACCTCTCAATACCCCGAGAACACCATCCCCACAGTGAAGCATGGTGGTGGCAGCATCATGCTGTGGGGATATTTTTCATCGGCAGGGACTGGGAAACTGGTCAGAATTGAAGGAATGATGGATGGCGCTAAATACAGGGTAATTCTTGAGGGAAACCTGTTTCAGTCTTCCAGAGATTTGAGACTGGGACGGAGGTTCACCTTCCAGCAGGACAATGACCCTAAGCATACTGCTAAAGCAACACTCGAATGGTTTAAGGGGAAACATTTAAATGTCTTGGAATGGCCTAGTCAAAGCCCAGACATCAATCCAATTGAGGATCTGTGGTATGACTTAAAGATTGCTTTACACCAACAGAACCCATCCAACTTGAAGGAGCTGGGGCAGTTTTGCCTTGAAGAATGGGCAAAAATCCCAGTGGCTAGATGTGCCAAGCTTATAGAGACATACCCCAAGAGACTTGCAGCTTTAATTGCTGCAAAAGGTGGCTCTACAAAGTATTGACTTTGGGGGGGTGAATAGTTATGCACGCTCAAGTTTTCTGTTTTTTTTGTCATATTTCTTCTTTGTTTCACAAAAAAATATATCTTCAAAGTGGTAGGCATGTTGTGTAAATCAAATGATACAAACCCCCAAAAATCCATTTTAATTCCAGGTTGTAAGGCAACAAAATAGGAAAAATGCCAAGGGGGGTGAATACTTTCATATGGCAGCATTATGTCATTTGACATAGGCTATGAAACTTACTATCCCCACTTCAGGTAAAGTTTTACTGTAAAACAATTTTTTTGTATTACAGTAACCCTTCACGGTAACTCAATGAAGCAAATCTTGGTAACACTTTACTTAAAGCTTGGCGGTATAATGACTTGTTATAAGCACGTATCAGCATGGGTAATGTCTTCTATAAAGCTTATAATATGTTATGTTTCTCTATTTAGGAATTGTTCAACTGCGTCAAACTGGCTGTTATTTGGAAAGAATCATTATTAAGAGATGATAATAACATTTTAAATGGCTCATATAGGCTTCATAGCAAGTCTTATAATGAGTTATAACCACAATGCATTGTCCCTTTAGGTAAAAAGTTACTGTAATGTGAACTTATTTCTATAAATGATTTTTTGTGAATGTACACTAACTCCACTGGATGTGTCACTTATGTATGTCCTGGTGCTTTTATGTCTATAAAAAACGGACTATGGACACATTATACATCAAAATGACTTTATGCAAAGAAACACTTTTCCAGTCACAACTTTCCTGAAAGAATATTCCTGAATTTGAACTTTAGAAAAGTTTGGAGACACTTTGAAACACACATGCGAGGCAGCCCCTAAGCTCCACAAAGGGTGATATTATGTCCGGGGAAAGTATGATATGCGGTGTCTGTATGCACCTGTAAATCCATGTCTAATATCTTCTTCTGAGTGCATGTACAGTATAGGGGACTCTTGGGGCTCATTCCCTTCTCCTTTATGTTTGGCTCAGTCTCATCGGAGGGGGAAGAGGGGAAGAGCGGTCTGTAATGGGTTTGGAGTTACAGCCATGCTCAAGCCTTGTATATACCGTGGAGCCCCGACCGACCACGGCAATGAAACAAAATTAGAGGGGAAATTTGCAACTTAAATTGCCGAAAGGTCACTCTCTCTCTCTCTCTCTCTCTCTCTCTCTCTCTCTCTCTCTCTCTCTCTCTCTCTCTCTCTCTCTCTCTCTCTCTCTCTCTCTCTCTCTCTCTCTCTCTCTCTCTCTCTCTCTCTCGCTTTCAAACACATACAGCCTATCTCAGTATCCCTCTTGCTTCTTATCCATGTTGTGCTTGTATGATTGGACAATGCAGACTATTGTGTTGTATGATTGGATAATAGTCTAGTAAAAACAATTTTTTGGCACAAGGATCAGTATTTGCCATACTTTCTGTGGTACTATGTATGGACAAACCATAGCACTGATGCAGTTTCTCATAACATGGCCAGCCTGGGCCAGGTTCATTAGGCAAGAAAAAGGAAGAAAATGGACTGAAACAGGGAGGGACTTGTTTTGTTTTTGTTAAAGCGGTATCCATTGCGTTCCCTAATGAACACGACCCTTGTGTGTAGTCATGAAGAGTGAGACAGACATGCCTGTTGAGATCTTTACCAAGGTCAGTAGCTATGAGGCTGAATTTATGAAATCCCCAACCAATCAACCCGATGTGATAGGGAAATTTGGTTTTCAGGTCAGGATCCAACAAGTATGACCTCTGACTTCTGTAACATCAGGAAGTAGAAGTACATACGGTGCCTTCGGAAAGTATTCAGACCCCTTGACTTTTTCCACATTTTCTTAAATTACAGCCTTAAGAATTCAGACCCTTTACTCAGTACTATGTTGAAGCACCTTTGGCAGCGATTACAGCCTCAAGTCTTCTTGGGTATGACGCTACAAGCTTGTTACACCTGTATTTGGGGAGTTTCTCCCATTCTTCTCTGCAGATCCTGTCAAGCTCTGTCAGGTTGGATGGGGAACGTCGCTGCACAGCTATTTTCAGGTCTCTCCAGAGATGTTCGATAGGGTTCAAATCAGGGCTCTGGCTGGGCCACTCAAGGACATTCAGAGACTTGTCCCGAAGCCACTCCTGCGTTCTTGGCTGTGTGCTTAGGGTCGTTGTCCTGTTGGAAAGTGAACCTTTGCCCCAGTCTGAGGTCCTGTGCCCTCTGGAGCAGGTTTTCATCAAGGGTCTCTCTGTACTTTGCTCCGTTCATCTTTCCCTCGATCCTGACTAGTCTCCCAGTCCCTGCCACTGAAAAACATCCCCACAGAATGATGCTGCCACCACCATGCTTCACCGTAGGGATGATGCCAGGTTTCCTACAGACGTGACGCTTGGCATTCAGGCCAAAGAGTTCAATCTTGGTTTCATCAGATCAGAGAATCTTGTTTCTCATGGTCTGAGAGTCTTTAGGTGCCTTTTGGCAAACTCCAAGCGGGCTGTCATGTGCCTTTTACTGAGGATTGCCTTCCATCTGGACACTCTACCATAAAGACCTGATTGGTGGAGTGCTGCAGAGATGGTTGTCCTTCTGGGAGGTTCTCCCATCTCCACAGAGGAACTCTGGAGCTCTGTCAGAGCGACCATCGGGTTCTTGGTCACCTCCCTGACCAAGGCCCTTCTCACCCGATTGCTCAGTTTGGCCGGGCAGCCAGCTCTAGGAAGAATCTTGGTGGTTCCAAACTTCTTCCATTTAAGAATGATGGAGGCCACTGTGTTCTTGGGGACCTTCAATGCTGCAGAAATGTTTTGGTACGCTTCCCCAGATCTGTGCCTCGACACAATCCTGTCTCGGAGCTCTACGGAAAATTCCTTCGCCTCAAGGCTTGATTTTTGCTCTGACATGCACTGTCAACTGTGGGACCTTATATAGACAGGTGTGTGCCTTTCCAAATCATGTCCAATCAATTGAATTTACCACAAGTGGACTCCAATCAAGTTGTAGAATCATCTCAAGGATGGTTAATGGAAATAGGATGCACCTGAGCTCAATTTCGAGTCTCATAGCAAAGGGTCTGAATACTTATGTAAATAAGGTATTTCCATTTTTTAAACTTTTCTAAAACACTTTTTTCTCTTTGTCATTATGGGGTATTGTGTGTAGATTGCTGAGGATTTGTATTAATTTTATCAATTTTAGAATAAGTCTGTAACGTAACTAAATGTGGGAAAAGTTAAGGGGTCTGAATACTTTCCGAAGGCACTGTATATACAGGTACTGCCAAAATAAAGCCACCCTTTAAAGCTCCTATGAGACCCGTCTTTCAAAGTCACTGAGATCTCTTCTTCTAGCAATGGTACCCCAAATAATGGCCAACTGGGAATTTTTATACATGACCGTAAGCATGATGGGATGTTAATTGCTTAATTAACTCAGGAACCACACCTGTGTGGAAACACCTGCTTTCAATATACTTTGTATCCCTCATTTACTCGTGTTTCCTTTATTTTGGAAGTTACCTGAAGATTGGAAGTACAATGAATGCGATAGCCAGAGCCTCCACTGTCTTTACTATATGTGGTTGTTTTTTCCAGACAAAGCTGAATGGTAACAGTTTGGGGTGTTTCAGTGACAGTGCTAGGTAATCTCAATGCCATGTCCCTCTTGCTTCTTGGCCTACCGTGTGGCACAGCAATGGGAATCACAGAACATGGGACTAGCCTAGCGTTAGCGCTTTAGCCTAGCATTAGCGGTCTGTCTGAATCACAGTGGGTGGGAGTCTAGCAACAAGACAGCCGTTGGCGATGCCCTTTTACCTGAACCGCCCCAGTGAACGTCTGGCACTACACAGGAGGAGGGAAATCACACAAGCAGCATAATGCAATCTAGAGCCGTGTTGTGTTTAATACGGTACCGTGGTGCAACGCAGATGCCGAAAACATCTGTTTCCAGATGTGCCGCCACCGTCTAAGACGGGGACCCGTTATTGGTCTGCATATTCATGACTCTGCGATATGTTATACACATAGCACAGGTGAAGTCTGCCACAGCCTACGGGGTCATTTGAAGGCTAGAGTGTTTTTATGTAATGTGACTGTAGTAGTACATGGTGGATACCGGGAGGGCTTTCATAGATAAATTCCCACGTACTTCCAGATGAAGCTGTGACGGCTTGTAGTCACTGACTTGACTGGTACACCTCTGCTGGTATAAATCTATGGGACTATGTCCCCATTCTAAAACTGTGTAATGCGGTGAACTTAATGATGCCATTTGAATCATTCTGTAGTCAAGTTTATGAGGGTTTCTTGATTATCAGCCCAAATGAAATGTGTGAGTTCTTGAGTTCTGAACTTCCAACAGAAGCTCCCATAGCACTCGTGTATAATGAAACATATACTGTAATCTATACCAAATACAAACATATCCCGCTATAACACCTTTAAACAAGCTTATGCTAAGGCAAATGAAATGCTGTTCTAATAAATAGTGGCAAACTTGCACATATTTTCTAGGTCCACAAACGTCAGGAAGCAACAGTGTTATAAATATACTAGACTTCATGTCAGTAGCGGGTTAGAAAAGTATCATTTGGGAGTTACTTTTCTTGGATCACAGCACATAATATCAACCCTTTTCAATAACTGTCATTAAGAATGTGGCATGGAGTTTAAAATTACACCACAATTTACAGTAACTGCATGCTGGAAAGGGAGGGTCAACCAAACCTTCCGTCTCATGGGAAGCAGGAGAAGTGGTCATAGGAGTCTCCAGCATGGGCAGACCCAGCCAGACGCTTCTGCTGGACTACTCGTGACTCTCTTTCATAGAAAGTGGGGTAACACCTTAATATATGTTATGAATACCATTAATAAACAATTTATAAATAGTGTAAATAGTATTAATAGATTAGTATTTCATTATTTGTGAACATGAATAAACATTTATAAGGGATGGATCGAAATTTACAGAATCAGTACCTGGAAGAAAATGGATGAGGGTCTTACTTTTTCAATTTCAGTCAAGGGGAGGGTTTAGTATTTTTTAAATCTACAGTCGTGGTCAAAGGTTTTGAGAATGACACAAGTATTGGTCTTCACAAAGTTCGCTGCTTCAGTGTTGTGATATATTTTTGTCAGATGTTACTGAAGTATAATTACAAGCATTCCATAAGTGTCAAAGGCTTTTATTGACAATTACATTAAGTTTATGCAAAGAGTCAATATTTGCAGTGTTGACCCTTCTTTTTCAAGACCTCTGCAATCCGCCCTGGCATGCTGTCAATTAACTTCTGGGCCACATCCTGAATGATGGCAGCCCATTCTTGCATAATCAATGCTTGGAGTTTGTCAGAATTTGTGGGTTTTTGTTTGTCCACCCGCCTCATGAGGATCGACCACAAGTTCTCAACGGGATTAAGGTCTGAGGAGTTTCCTGGCCATGGACTCAAAATGTTGATGTTTTGTTCCCAGAGCCACTTAATTATCACGTTTGCCTTATGGCAAGGTGCTCCATCATGCTGGAAAAGGCATTGGTCATCACCAAACTGTTCTTGGATGGTTGGGAGAAGTTGCTCTCGTGGATGTGTTGGTACCATTCTTTATTCATGGCTGTGTTCTTAGGCTGAATTGTGAGTGAGCCCACTCCCTTGGCTGAGAAGCAACCCCACACATGAATGGTCTCAGGATGCTTTACTGTTGGCATGACACAGGACTGGGTCTTCTCCGGACAAGGTGTTTTCCGGAAGCCCCAAACAATCGGAAAGGGGATTCATCAGAGAAAATGACTTTACCTCAGTCCTCAGCAGTCCAATCCCTGTACCTTTTGCAGAATATCAGTCTGTCCCTGATGTTTTTCCCCTGGAGAGAAGTGGCTTCTTTGCTTCCCTTCTTGACACCAAGCCATCCTCCAAAAGTCTTTGCCTCATTGTGCGTGCAGATGCACTCACACCTTCCTGCTGCCATTCCTGAGCAAGCTCTGCACTGGTGGTGCCCCGATCCCGCAGCTGAATCAACTTTAGGAGACGGTCCTGGCGCTTGCTGGACTTTCTTGGGCAGCCTGACGCCTTCTTCACAACAATTGAACCTCTCTCCTTGAAGTTCTTGATGATCCGATAAATGGTTGATTTAGGTGTAGTCTTACTAGCAGCAATATCCTTGCCTGTGAAGCCCTTTTTGTGCAAAGCAATGATGACGGTACGTGTTTCCTTGCAGGTAACCATGGTTAACAGAGGAAGAACAATGATTTCAAGCACCACCCTCCTTTTAAAGCTTCCAGTCTGTTATTCTAACTCAATCAGCATGACAGAGTGATCTCCAGCCTTGTCCTCGTCAACACTGTCACCTGTGTTAACGAGAGAATCACTGACATGATGGCACCTGGTCCTTTTGTGGCAGGGCTGAAATGCAGTGGAAATGTTTTTTGGGGATTAAGTTCATTTTCATGGCAAAGAGGGACTTTGCAATTAATTGCAATTCATCTGATCACTCTTCATGACATTCTGGAGTATATGCAAATTGCCATCATCAAAACTGAGGCAGCAGACTTTGTGAAAATTAGTATTTGTGTCATTTTCAAAACTTTTGACCACGACTGTAGACCAGGGGAGGGTCAGGTAATTTGTAATTGATGAAATTTCAATATTTCTCAGGGTTTTAGAATTCATGGCTTATTAGAATATACACTGAGTATACAAAACATTAAGGACATATACTGACCAGGTGACTCCAGGTAAAAGTTATGATCCCTTATTGAAGTCACTTGTTAAATACACTTCAATCAGTGTAGATGAAGGGGAGGAGACAGGTTAAAGAAAAATGTTTAAGTCTTGAGACAATTGAGACATCGATTGTGTATGTGTACCATTCAGAGGGTGAATGGGCAAGACAAAATATTTAAGTGCCTTTGAATTGGGTATGGTAGTAGGTGCTAGTCGCACCCGTTTGTGCCAAGAACTGCAACACTGCTATGCTCCCACTTTGCCCTCACTACAGCCTCAATTCTTTAGGGCATGGACTCTACAAGGTGTCGAAAGCATTCTACAGGGATGCTGGCCCATGTTGACTCCAATGCTTCACACAGTTGTGCTAAGTTGGCTGGATGTCCTTTGGTTGGTGGACCATTCTTGATATACATGGGAAACTGTTGAGTGTGAAAAACCCAGCAGCTTGATATACATGGGAAACTGTTGAGTGTGAAAAACCCAGCAGCGTTGCAGTTCTTGACATAAGCGCCTGGCACCTACTACCATACCCCATTCAAAGGCACTTAAATATTTCGTCTTGCCCATTCACCCTCTGAATGGCATACATACACAATCCATGTCTCAATTGTCTCAAGGCTTAAATCATTCCTTAACCTGTCTCCTCACCTTCATCTACACTGATTGAAGTGGATTTAATAAGTGACTTCAATAATGGTTCATAGCTTTCACCT
Source organism: Coregonus clupeaformis (assembly GCF_020615455.1). NCBI lineage: Eukaryota > Metazoa > Chordata > Actinopteri > Salmoniformes > Salmonidae > Coregonus > Coregonus clupeaformis. The sequence continues at coordinate 7,269,382 of NC_059206.1, forward strand.
GGATTCACCAGGTAAGTCTATGTCATGGAAAGATCAGGTGTCCTTAATGTTTTGTCCACTCAGCGGCTTAGTCATTAAAGTAGTTACTATGGTTTTTGAGTGCTTTGACTGGTTGTACTCCATAACATTATGCTTGGAAGTGTGGAAGTGTGGAAGCGCAAAGTGAACAGTTTGAGGCTCTAGTTAGAAAGAGGATATGTGTTACATACAGTATTTAGCTAATTTATATTTTTTGATAAATTAGAAGTGATTAAAAATCCTTGTTTCAAAATATATTTTAAAAATCTGGATTTTAACTGCACAATCATAACAACTTTTTAGATAGATGACTATATTATTATATTAGATACAGCACATCCCTTTTGGATGCTTTGTTCACAGTGCTTATTTCTCCCTTCCTCTCATATCACATACAGCCACAGAGAGGGGATAGTGCATTTCCCTGCCTCTCTAATGTACAGGCACCACTGACACGCAAGGTGTCATCACGACCACAAATCACTTCCCTGTGCATCTCTCCAGCGCTATCCCTCTCGCTCAACCCATCCCTCACCCTATCCCTCTCTCTCCCCCTCCCTCACCCTATCCCTCTCTCTCCCCCCTCCCTCACCCTATCCCTCTCTCTCCCTCCTCCCTCACCCTATCCCTCTCTCTCCCCCTCCCTCACCCTATCCCTCTCTCTCCCTCCTCCCTCACCCTACCCCTCTCTCTCCCCCCTCCCTCACCCTATCCCTCTCTCTCCCCCCTCCCTCACCCTATCCCTCTCTCTCCCCCCTCCCTCACCCTATCCCTCTCTCCCCCCTCCCTTCCTTCCCTCCCTCTCTTTTTCTCCTTCCATCTTGCTCACTGTGTGCGCTCCAGTGCCTCATATAGGATCTATGAGAGGAGGATATTTCTCAATTAGAACACAGGGGAGCGCAATGCACCGGCCAACCCTTCTCCTTCTCCTTCTCCTTCTCCTTCTCCTTCTCCTTCTCCTTCTCCTTCTCCTTCTCCTTCTCCTTCTCCTTCTCCTTCTCCTTCTCCTTCTCCTTCTCCTTCTCCTTCTCCTTCTCCTTCTCCTTCTCCTTCTTCTCGTTCTTGTTCTTCTTGTTCTTCTTCTTCTTCTTCTTCTTCTTCTTCTTCTTCTTCTTCTTCTTCTTCTTCTTCTTTCCTCCGTTCCTCCTCCTCCTCCCACAGGCCCTTCCACTCCCTCCCTCCCTCTCCAGCCCTCTTAAAGCAGAAGGAGCAGGGAGAGGGAGAGGGAGAGGGAGAGGAACGGGGCCCTGTCTGCAGAGGCGCCCGTCAACCGCCGGAGGGGCCTTTATGCAAATGAGCGTGGGGAACATGTCGAGATTTGTTTATCGTCACTAGGCCCCTCCCCTTTCATTCTACCTTTCCATCAACGCACAGACAGTCACTCTCACACACACACACACACACACACACACACGCACGCATAGGCAAGCAGGTGACACACACATAGGCAGGCACACACACACAGCCTATATCCACTCCTCCTCCATTCTCCTTACTATGCTTCCCTTCTTCTCTCTCGTCCTCTATCTCTGCACTGACAGTTTTATTCCTTTATTATTTTTCCGGCTGAAAGGTTTGTGGAGCCTGGTCCATTCTCCCTGGCCCACAGCCCACACACCCACCTACCGTTAGCTAGTGTTAGCGTGGGTGATTGAGAAGCCATTGTTACTGCTGCATTCTGCTAGCGTCCACTGAGGCAGTGGGGTGAGGCTTCCAATACTAACCAGTACTAACCAGTGCTAACTGGAAGTCTGCAGAAACTGGGTCGCAGGGGGAGAGGGTGACAGCGAGAGAGAGAAAAGGAGGGAGGGAGGGAGGGAGGGAGGAGGGAGGGAGGGAGGGAGGGAGGGAGGGAGGGAGGGAGGGAGGGAGGGAGGGAGGGAGGGATTGAGAGGTTGAGGGTCACTCAGTCATATTTTTAGGCAGTGTGAGTGCTTATTTATATGCACACACTAACACACTAACCCCAACCCATGGAATATAATTATACTACCACCCCAAATCATAAAGCAACTCTCTAATATTAAAGATGCACTATGCAGAAATCGCTCCGCCATTTCCTGGTTGCTAAAATGCTAATAGTTCGCCTAATTTCTGTTTATGTGACAAAACAAGCAAGTAAAGTGTAGAGAATCATTGTACTATCTAAACCGCTGTGAAATATATTTTCCATAACTACAAATATTGTATTTTCAGCTGTTTGAAGCTGCTGTACAAAACCGAAAGTAAAAGACGCAAAAACTAAACTTAAGAACGGGAAGCGTAGAAATAGCTCTTCTTACACTTGCTGTCAATGAGAATGACAGATCTATAACACACATTTCTATGTGAATTTGGTCAGGTTGCTCAAAAAGCAGCTTTAAAGTAAAAACGTAAATAAACAATTGCTGTTTTCCAATAACCTACAGGTCAAAATGAGCCGACTTCATATACATTTGGTTTAGGAACATTTATGCATCATGGTCAAATTGTAGGCAAGACATTTGCAGGCATGTTTTCCTCCCTGTTATCCTTTTATACGATTTCTGACAGTCAACATTTCTCTGATGAAGGTACATTATCTTTTTAATGTTCAATGCGCGTTTCTGAAATTGAAAGCATCCAAGTATTTCCCTGTGGACAGACCCCCTAGTGTGGTATCTCCAGAAAATTTGACGACAAGACAGACAATCGCGACGGAATCCTGGGACCTACTCTTGAACATCAGTGACCAAACACGAAACCGCAAAGCAAACCCGACAAAGAACAATTCTGACGGTGCAAGGGGGCCGAAAACTGTCAGTTTACATCCCAGGGAACAGCTGTCTTAAAATCCACTCTGGGATATTAATAAGGGAGCATCCAGATTTGAAGTCAGTTTTCAAACTACTCTGAAAAAATCAAAGATAAGAGAACTGAAACGTCCATCATTCACTGACTGGATTGTGAGGAGTACGTGACTGAAAATGGATACTGGAGTTCTGAAAGCTGTTTGTGAGAAGTTTCTGAAAGTTTTGGTTTAGTTAGACCACCCTCTTAAACCTGACTTTTGCTCTGCTCCCTCGCATCATGAGATTGTTCCTGGGGCATTCTGGATTATACTAGATAATTATAAGCTACTTTTAAAGCCAACTCAATATGTAAAAGACGGTTACTGTGATCATTAACGTAAGCAACTATTGCATGATTTGTTTTGTGAGCTCTGGACGAATTCTCTGCATTACAGAAATATTCTGTACTATGGCCATAAAAGCGATGACCAAAAAGGTTCAATGTCCCTTTAATTGACATGCTGTTTCATGTTCAGAAGCAGAGGCCTCGCACACACACCCCTCAATTGTGACCACATAGGACCTTCCAAAAGTGGTTGACACGCACGGTCAAGTGGCACAGACGGTATGTACTCTCCCCTTTGGTGTGTTTGCTTGTTTAAACATGAACAGCAGGGGCCACGGTTTCATAAGCTGTGGCCGCTCCTCTCTCTCCCTGGCTAGATACTGAGAAAACGTAAAAGATCCTCTGTAAACATGTTTCAACAAGATCTCACGAAGAGGAAGGTTTTGTCTGTGTGTGTGTGTGACTGAGAGAGAGAGTGTGTGGGTGTGTGTGTGTCTGTGTGTGTGTGTGTGTCTGTGTGTGTGTCTGTGTGTGTCTGTGTGTGTGTGTGTGTGTCTGTGTGTGTGTGTGTGTGTCTGTGTGTGTCTGTATGTGTGTGTCTGTGTGTGTCTGTCTGTGTGTGTGTGTGTGTGTGTGTGTGTGTGTGTGTGTGTGTGTGTGTGTGTGTGTGTGTGTGTGTGTGTGTGTGTGTGTGTGTGTGTGTGTGTGTGTGTGTGTGATGGCTGATATGAGGTAAGGGGAACAGGCCCACCTGTGCAGACCTGTCTCTTCTTTCTTCAGACTTCCCTCCAACTTCATCTGGGATAGACACAGTTTGAATCAGGAAACAGAAGTATGCGTCTGTAGAATGACACAATCAAACGGGCCAACTAAAATAAGTTTAGTCTTGTTTAACAAAAAATAAGTCACTGAAAATAATTTCAGAATCTCTCCTTCTCCATGACTTACTGACTGCCTCGTTTTACTAGTAATTGAGCATGATTTTATCACACCAAATGGTCCGTGGTCTATTGAATTTAAACTATTGTGGTGGCAAAACCATGTGAACCCAGCAATCAGGAGTGTTGCTAGTATTTTAATACATTCAGGCCTCAAGCCCGATTCTTGAATAGCTAATGCGAACCCACAAACAAAAAATCCATGCTACCTTTGACTCTCTTTCACTTCCCGGTGGAGGTGCGAGATGATGGAGCGCTAGCTTGGCTCGACAGCCTCACTTTCTAGCGGATTAGCAGGCTAGTCTGGCTAGCAGGTTAGCAAGCAGGCTAGTCTGGCTAGCGGGTTAGCAAGCAGGCTAGTCTGGCTAGCGGGTTAGCAGGCTAGTCTGGCTAGCAGGCAGTGACAAGCTAGGCAGTGGCACACAATGCCTTAATATAGTTGGAATAATTTTAGAAAGTTTATCTTCCCCTTACATTTCTTTTAGAGGACACCACTTTTTTGTTTTTGAGACTAAATTAGCCATTCATACTTTACTAGACCTGAAAAAGTATTTACATAAATGTTCTTCACATTAGCCTACACATTTTTCAGTTTAGCCTCGTGCTAAACAACCTTGCATACTTTCAGAACAGACTGTTTGGTGTTGGCTCCAGAAATCATCTGAAACACAGTGCCAAACACGTCAATGTAAAACAGGATCGTTTACGTCAACTTTACAATTGCACAATATGTGAAACTTTCCATGTCACACAGCTCTGTCACAAAATTATAACATTTAAACTCTGGCTCTGCTCTGTAGTTTGTAAGCTAGTTGTGAAAGGTTAGTGCTTTCACAAGGTACCCACCTCCAAACCCAAGCTCTCAAAACTCATCAATATCCTGAATTGATTTTGTTTCAACTTGTCAAATCAAATCAAATCAATTTTTATTTGTCACATACACGTGTTTAGCAGATGTTATAGCGGGTGTAGCGAAATGCTTGTGCTTCTAGCTCCGACAGTGCAGTAATATCTAACAAGTAATATCTAACAATTTCACAACATATACCCAATACACACAAAACTAGTAAGGAATGGGATTTAAGAATATATACATATATGGACAAGCAATGACAGAGCGGCATGGACTAAGATACAGTAGAATATTATAGAATAGAATGCAGTATATACATATGAGATGAGTAGTGCAAGATATGTAAACATTGTTAATGTGACTAGTGTTCCATTTCTTAAAGTGGCCAGTGATTTCAAATAGGCAGCAGCAGTCTCTAATGTGCTAGTGATGGCTATTTAACAGTCTGATGGCCTTGAGATAGAAGCTGTTTTTCATTCTCTCGGTCCCAGCTTTGATGCACCTGTACTGACCTTGCCTTCTGGATGATAGCGGGGTGAACAGGCAGTGGCTCGGGTGGTTGATGTCCTTGATGATCTTTTTGGCCTTCCTGTGACATCGGGTGCTGTATGTGTCTTGGAGGGCGGGTAGTTTGCCCCCGGTTAAGAGTTCAGCATACCGCACCACCCTATGGAGAGCCCTGCGGTTGTGGGCGGTGCAGTTGCCGTACCAGGCGGTGATACAGCCCGACAGGATGCTCTCAATTGTGTGATTGTTTCTCTCATGTTTCATCAATGTGGAAACAACAATCGTGATGCTGGGCTAGCTAGCTAACTCAAGGCTAGAATGCAAATGATGGTGATATAATGCACTTGTGAATCGTTAAACCCACTGAATCGTTAAACCAGGGCTAGCTAGCTAGCTATAAAACGAAAGTAACATTACAACTTTGGTTAGGTACAAAGTTTTCTAGCTGAATTATTTTTTTTCCTTTAAAGGCCGTTTTTTATTATTATTATCAAATAATTTCTGGGTAACAATTAAGTACCTTACTGTAATAGATTTCCATAAAAATGTGCAAAAATTGCTTTTTAGCAAAAAACTATTTCTCAAGCAAGAATTTTGCTGGGACTGTCTGGGAATGGTTTGAGTGGGGAGGGGAAAACTGAAAACTAGATGTTATTGGCAGAGAGGTTTGGAACTCTCTTTGTTATTGGTCTATTAAAGCCCACATGCAGTCTTTTTAATTATATGTTTTAATCAGCAATGTATTCCCAAAACATCGCTGTGCATGTTTATTTAATGAAAAGAATTCCCAAATATATTTTTTATCATTTATTTCCCTGAGCCTCTTTTGGTCCTTGAAATGCTCAATATAATTGTGTGGGCGTTAGGATTTTTTTTTGAAGATATTACATACATAGCCCTAATTGGCTGACAGGATGGTCTAGAGCCCACCCCCTTACCCAGGCGAACGGTCTATTATATCAGATCAGATTGTGACGCCTTGATCTGGGCCCAAAACTCCAGGCATTATTTTCAAACAGCTCTTACACCAAAAGAGCATTATCATAATTTTCACAATTTCTGAGTGTTATTTCGACCTCCTAGTGTGGAAATATCATTTAAAAAAACTGGAATTCACGCTTTTAATTGCACTTCCCCTTTAACCAATTTACCGCATGGTGGCATCACCATGGAAAGCCAAAATTCCTGCCGATGCACATCTGGAGATTAGAAGGTCCTGTGTAGATTATATGTTCAACTAACAACTATCAGGAAATAAAACGGATCAAATGTTTTCACAATTTTACAGTGTTAGTTTCATCAGCTAATGTACAATATGAAATAAAACACAGGAAAAACAGCATTTTGACTGCACTGGGCCTTTAAAGCTAAACAAACAAGAACATTAAAATCATTAGAAACTTATGTTCCAATATATTTAATTGTAGTTGAACACAGATCTTCTGGAGTGATATTGTCACTCCTGTAGGCCTATTTGAATTCTGAAATGAACACAGAACCTTTCTCAAGGCAAGAAAAAAATCCAGAGGACTACCCCTTTAAAGGAATAACTATTGCTCTACTTCATCCTTTTGAATGGGTACCAACGGCCAGACATCTAGATGCTCAATGGAGGATCTCCACTGAAAGTGGCTTTTAGTCCAGGGCTAGGCTTAATCTGTGTCTGAGAAACCAGCCTCAAATGTATTTGTGGGGTATTAGTTGTTGAAACATGAATGGAAAAAAATAACATTATTTCATTTATTGCTGTTTAATTTTCCATTTATTCCTATCTTTCTCTCTCTCTTTCTCTCTCTCTCTCTCTCTCTCTCTCTCTCTCTCGTCTCTCTCTCTCTCTCTCTCTCGCTGTCTCATTCTCGCTTTTTCATTCCCTCCCCCTCCCTCTCTGTTCATGCACAACCCATGTTTTATCTCTCTCCCCGTCTGTGCCCTCACTCTTCCCCCACTCCCCCAGTGGAGGGTGCTGTCTCTGGGCTTTGGGTTCCAGTGGTAGGCCCCTGGCCCCTGGTTCTCTCTCTCACTCTCCTGGCCAGCTTGATTGCCTGTCAGGCAGCCTTTCCGGCAGCCTCTCCCTACGCTCACAAGGGGACATGAGACAGAGCAGCTCCAGCCTTTAATCAACACTGCCGTGCAGCTGTTCCAGCAAAACCGTCCCACAACCTCCCTCCCCCTGCATTTCACCAGAGCTGCCGTCGCCATGGAAACACCAGCCAATCAGAGCTAGGGGTGCGCACGAACGGGGCAGGGACTACACATATCGCTCTCCATGTCTCTCTCTCTCTCACTCTCTCTTACAGATGCATGGTATAAGGAGAGAGTTGAAGATCACACTCAGGCCACACTCTCACGCTCAGGCGCACATACACAGCGAGACTGACACTTGAAGCACACTTAAAACTCTGCCCGTCTCTTTCTCTCACTCACACACACACACACACACACACTCACACACTCTCACACACACACACACACACACACACACACACACACACACACACACACACACACAAACACACACACACACACTCACACACTCTGGGGACAGGCAGAAATACAGCCCGAAGGTCAGTCTCAAAGCTTCATAGACTTCATAGACTCCAGACACAAATAAAGTAACATGTTTAGCTTTTAGTATAAACCTACTTCAACTAGTACTAAGACTTGAGCTGTAAAGAGATTAAACTGCAGTAAAAATAAGAGAGGTGGGCAACAGTCCGATGTGATGGGGTGAGCTTTTATCCTATCAGTTAGATACACACTGGCGTTAAATAGACACGCACGCTTTCTTCCCACCACCTGTCTCTCTCTTTACCATAAAGCACAATACAAATATGTTAAATAAAAATATGTCACAATAAAAATGTCACAATAAAAATGTCACATTAAAAAATAAGAACCCAATAAAAACCTTAATTCCGTTTTATTGCTATAACAAACTTAAGAGCATTCACAACTACACAGAGGGCCTTCTTCAGTCAAAATCAGAGACCAGTTTTTTGGGGAGGTGAAAGTAAAGTAAACTTTAACCAATTAACCAACTGAAGGCATCAGTTTTATTGAATGGATCCTATACAGTATACTGTCTTTTACATGTGCTTTTATCTGACTGTAGCTTTACTAAGACAGAAATGGCCTGCAGTGTTGGGCTGACTGCACACCATGTTCCTCAACTCCACCTCGTTTCTACACATTAATCTGGAACATTTCCCATATGTAACTCTGTGTTGTTGTTGTTTTTATCGCACCGCTTTGCTTTATCTTGGCCAGGTCGAAGTTGTAAATGAGAACTTGTTCTCAACTGGCTTACCTGGTTAAATAAAGGTTAAATAAAAAGTTTTTAAAATTCCATAACAGATCTGGGCCCCTTCCTCAGCCTGGTGATGATGGGAGAGGTACCTATCTAGAGTCATAGATGTGTTTTCTTCCACCACGAGACTATTAAAGAGGCAATGTTATCAATGTTAGCTGTATGAGCATTAGCAATGTTAGCATTGTTAGCGTTAGCTAGGTACACTGGGCTTTTAAGGGGGTTGGCATCTAGAAGTCTACAAAGGCCATCTGACTTAACCCCTATCAACCAGAGCCCGGTTTCCCAAAAGCATCTTAAGGCTAAGTTCATTGTTAGAACCTTCGTAGGAGCATCGTTAAATCTCCGAGATGTTTCCCAAAACCATCGTTATTAACGTTGCACTTGAAAACACTCATAATATAACGCCTGCATTAGACCACTGGTAGAACAGCATCATTTTATACACAGAAGATCTCCACTAAACATAGAATCACATGGTTTATCCATATATCTGTGACTGCTGATAACTTCAGAACAAAGTTGATTACAAATACAAAGTTGCCAATGTCTTCGCAATTGATACAAACGAGCGACTTATTAAAATATGCTTCAAATTAAAATCGAGATGACTGCATTAACATATAAACAGTAGGCTATAGGCCTATTTCAATCATATTGAAATACATTTAATGTTCAATCAATTGAGTTCTATTTTGCTACTTGTAGGCTACTGTCTTTAATTTGTCTCATGAATTGTAGCCTAACATATGCACACATCAAAGCGGTGACCCAATCCTACAGGTTCATGCACTACAACATTCGTAGAGTACGACCCTACCTTACACAGAAAGCGGCACAGGTCCTAATCCAGGCACTTGTCATCTCCCGTCTGGATTACTGCAACTTGCTGTTGGCTGGGCTCCCTGCCTGTGCCATTAAACCCCTACAACTTAACCAGAACGCTGCAGCCCGTCTGGTGTTCAACCTTCCCAAGTTCTCTCATGTCACCCCGCTCCTCCGCACACTCCACTAGGTTCCAGTTGATGCTCGCATCTGCTACAAGACCATGGTGCTTGCCTACGGAGCTGTGAGGGGAACGGCACCTCCTTACCTTCAGGCTCTGATCAGACCTTACACCCAAACGAGGGCACTACGTTCATCCACCTCTGGCCTGCTAGCTCCCCTACCTCTACGGAAACACAGTTCCCGCTCAGCCCAGTCAAAGCTATTCGCTGCTCTTGCACCCCAATGGTGGAACAAGCTCCCCCACGACGCCAGGACAGCGGAATCACTGACCACCTTCCGGAGACACTTGAAACCCTACCTCTTTAAGAAATACCTGGAATAGTTCAAAGTAATCCTTCTACCCCCCATAAAAAATAATAAAGTGGTTGTCCCACTGGCTATCATAAGTTGAATGCACCAATTTGTAAGTCGCTCTGGATAAGAGCGTCTGCTAAACGACGTAAATGTAAATGTAAAAATCTGTGATTTAGTGATTTCTTTTGGTAAGTGTTAGAATATCAATATTTGCAGCTGTAGGTGATAATATCTCTCTAGGAGCTGAACCGTCGTCAGCATTGTGATATAATTACAATGTTAAGGAAATATTTGAATGGAGAAAGCTGATCTGAGAGCAGCGCTCCCTTTCTTTCGATCCTATCAGTATCGAAACATGCGCCAACGATGCACTTAGCGACCATTCTCTCTGTAACATACGTTGGGAAAAGCATTTTACATCTTCGGCCGTTGTAGGAAAGATGCATAGTTAAAACACTAGTAAGCCGAAGTTCCATCACAGTCGGGAAACCGGGCCCTGATACATATCGGAGGCTTTCAATGTGGACATTAGTTTATGCAAAGGTAAATTCTATCAAACTTTCTGAAATGTCTTCCATATTGTTTTTCATATCTCCATATTACTGTGGCTAGTGGTGTAGACATAGTATTACAATACACCAAAGGCGAAGGTGCATGTAACAGTAAACTATGGCTATTAACCTGTAATTCACTCCCTATATACTCAGGTAACTACTGCAGGCACTTCTACAATCTCAACCAACATTAGATCATTAACACAGGCGCTTCACAATTAGGTCTGCTTGTCAAAAGCTTCCCAGCAGAAGTCATTATGTGACTCATAACAATGATCCAGTGAAAGGCCAGTGCACAGACAATCCCCACACTTAGAAGTTTAATTTGTGGTAATTGATTCATTGAGAGGATTTACAGTGCCTTCAGAAAGTATTCACACCGCCTGACTTTTTCAACATTTTGTGGCGTTACAGCCTGAATTTAAATTGAGATTTTGTGTCACTGGCCTACACACAACACAACATAATGTAAAAGTGTTTTTTGATATTATTAAACAAATTAATAAAAAATAAAAAGCTGAAATGTCTTGAGTCAATAAGTATTCAACCCCTTTGTTATGGCAAGCCTAAATAAGTACCGACTGTCCCGTGTAGCTCAGTTGGTAGAGCATGACGCTTGCAACGCCAGGGTTGTGGGTTCAATTTCCACGGGGGGCCAGTATGAAAAAAAAAATGTATGCACTCACTAACTGTAAGTCGCTCTGGATAAGAGTGTCTGCTAAATGACTAAAAATGTTTTTTTTAATGTAAGAGTAAAAATGTGCATGACAAGTCACATAATAAGTTGCATGGACTCATTCTGTGTGCAATAATAGTGTTTAACATGATTTTTGAATAAATACCTCATCTCTGTACCCCACACATACAATTATCTGTAAGGTCCCTCAGTCGAGCAGTGAATTTCAAACCCAGATTCAACCACAAAGACCAGGGAGGTTTTCCAATGGTAGATGGAAAAAAAAATGAAAGAAAGCTGACATTAAATATCCCATTGAGCATGGTGAAGTTATTAATTACACTTTGGATGGTGTATGAATACACCCAGTCACTACAAAGATACAGGCGTCCTTCCTATCTCAGTTGCCGGAGAAGAAGGAAACCGCTCAGGGATTTCATCATGAGGCCAATGGTGACTTTAAAACAGTTAGAGACTTTAATGGCTGTGATAGGAGAAAACTGAGGATGGATCAACAACATTTGTAGTTACTCTAGTTACTAACCCAAATGACAGAGTAAAAAGAAGGAAGCCTGTACAGAATACAAATATTCCAAAACATGCATCCTGTTTGCAATAAGGCACTAAAGTAAAACTGCAAAAAATGTGGCAAAGAAATTAACTTTATGTCCTGAATACAAAGCGTTATGTTTGGGGCAAATCCTACACAACACATCACTGAGTACCACTCTTTATATTTTCAAGCATCGGCAAGAACGCCATTGGTGTCGGCTAATGGGATCCTAATAAATCAAATAAAAACATAAAAAACACTGGGAGACGAATTCACCTTTCAGCAGGACAATAACCTAAAATACAAGGCCAAATATACACTGGAGTTGCTTACCAAGACGACATTGAATATTCCTGAGTGGCCTAGCTACAGTTTTGACTTAAATCGGCTTGAAAATCTATGGCAACTTGACAATGGCTGTCTAGCAATGATCAACAACCAACTTGACAGAGTTTGATTTTTCTTTAAAGAATAATGGACAAATATTGTACAATCCAGGTGTGCAAAGCTCTTAGAGACTTAACCAGAAAGAGTCACAGCTTTAATCAATGCCAAAGGTGATACTAACATGAAAATAGTTATGAAAATTAGATATTTCTTTATTTCATTTTCAATAAATTAGCTAAATAAAATTTAAAACATGTTCTGTCTTTGTCATTATGGGGTATTGTGTGTAGATGGGTGAGATTTTTTTTATTTAATCAATTTTGAATTCAGGCTGTAACACAACAAAATGTGGAATAAGTCGAGGGGTATGAATACTTTCTGAAGGCACTGTAGGTATCAAGATGTGATGACTGTCGAACAAGTAGCTTGAGAAGATAGCCTACAATATCAACCTCTTGATGCTGGAGAAAAAGAAGTCAGGACTTTCTCCCAGCCCTACTCATTAGGAACGCTGGTGGCAGGTGCCAAGTGATATAACATTGTTAATAAGATAGCTAACTTATGTAGCATGTATATTGCTGTGATATGCCTGTCAGAAGTATTGAAGTCAGAAGTCATGACCTGATGTCTTATGTTCTGCCAGTCATTACAATGAGCCTGTCCTACCCATTTCTCCCTCCACCAGCCTCTGCATTGTAGTGTAACGACGGTGTTATGGTGGAGGACTGGTCAAGTGTTAGGTTTCTTACTTCAAACATTGCGAAATTCAGATAACTTTCCTAAAATTCCCAGGTTTTCAGAAGGTCTGGTTGGAGGATTCTGTCTTTTCAGCTTATTTCCCTCCTGATTCTGGGAATCTTCCAAACGGGATTTCTGGGAAACCTTGGAGTTTTGGTAATGTTAGAGCAATTTTGTAACTCTACTTACTTCTGATCCCAATCACTGACTGAGCTAAAGAAAGACACACAGCTTTTTATAATAACCTTGGAATCTGCTCAGAACCTAGTCTCCCCAACCAAGTAAACAAATACATCAAACAATTCAAACAGAAACAGAAGTGAAACACATACTTTGCTCTTTTTCGTTTCACTTTTCTTTATCTTGGCATGTAGTTTAATTTATGTAAATAGCCCTTGCAACACTCCAAAGGCAAACACATGAAATTTTCGGAGTAGATATTCTGAAGAAAAAAAAGATGTTCAGATCAAGTTGTTGCCTGTTGACATCTCAGTAGAAGTGTGGGTTTGGTTTCCTTTGTTCTATTGTTCTCCTGCCATTGTTTCAGACAGTGTAGAGAGAGAACCATCAGGCCAGGGGGCAGTTTGTTGTCTGTCTGGATCCAGAGAGAGAGGGAGACAGAGGGAGGGAGGGGGAAGAGAGAGGGGGGAGAGAGATAGAGAGGGGGTAGAGAGAGAGAGGGGGGAGAGAGAGGGAGACAGAGGGAGAGAGGGGGAAGAGAGAGGGGGGAGAGAGATAGAGAGGGGGTAGAGATAGAGGGGGGAGAGAGAGGAAACTGAGCTGCTGAGCTGCAAAACTGAAACTGAGCTGCACTTCCTAACCTCCTGCCAAATGTATGACCATATTAGAGACACATATTTCCCTCAGATTACAGCGATCCACAAAGAATTCGAAAACAAACCCAATTTTGATAAACTCCCTTATCTACTGGGTGAAAAACCACAGTGTGCCATCACAGCTGCAATATTTGTGACCTGTTGCCACAAGAAAAGGGCAAATAGTGAAGAACAAACACCATTGTAAATACAACCCATATTTATGTTTATTTATTTTCCCATTTGTACTTTAACTATTTGCACATTGTTACAACACTGTATATATACATAATATGACATTTGAAATGTCTTTATTCTTTTGAAACTTCTGAGTGTAATGTTCACTGTTAATATTTATTGTTTATTTCACTTTTGTTTACTATCTACTTCCCTTGCTTTGGCAATGTTAACACACGTTTCCCATGCCAATAAAGCCCTTAAATTGAAATTGAAATTGAGAGGGAGACAGAGGGAGAGAGGGGGGAGAGAGAGGGGGGAGACAGGGGGAGAGAGGGAGACAGGGGGAGAGAGGGGGGAGAGAGAGGGGGGAGAGAGATAGAGAGGGGGTAGAGAGAGAGGGGGAGAGAGAGGGAGACAGGGGGAGAGAGGGGGGAGAGAGAGGGAGTCAGAGGGAGATAGGGGGAGAGAGGGGGGGGAGAGAGAGGGAGACAGGGGGAGATGGGGGAGAGAGAGGGAGACAGGGGGAGAGAGAGGGGAGAGAGAGGGAGACAGAGGGAGATAGGCGGGAGAGAGAGGGGGGAGAGAGAGGGAGACAGGGGGAGAGAGGGGGAGAGAGAGGGAGACAGAGGGAGATAGGCGGGAGCGAGAGGGGGAGAGAGGGAGACAGGGGAGAGAGGGGGGGAAGAGAGGGAGACAGAGGGAGATAGGGGGAAGAGAGAGGGGGAGAGAGAGGGAGACAGGGGGAGAGAGGGGGGAGAGAGAGGGAGACAGAGGGAGATAGGTGGGAGAGAGAGGGGGAGAGAGAGGGAGAGAGGGGGGAGAGAGAGGGAGACAGAGGGAGATAGGGGGAAGAGAGATGGGGAGAGAGATAGAGAGGGGGTAGAGAGAGAGGGGGGAGAGAGAGGGAGACAGAGAGAGGGGGGGAGAGAGAGAGAGACAGCGATAGAGAGGGGGAGAGAGATAGAGAGGGGGGAGAGAGAGACACAGAGAGAGAGGGGTGAGAGAGAGGGAGACAGAAAGAGGGAGTCAGAGAGAGGGAGACAGAGAGATGGAGACAGATAGAGGGGAACAGAGAGAGGGAGACAGAGAGAGGGTGAGAGAGACAGAGAGGGAGAGGACATGAGACATGCAGAGAGAGAGCATAGCCATGGGGGCTTCCAAGGTTTCCAGGCTTCCTGGACCTCACAATGTACCCTCCATGCCTTGTAAACAGAAATGCAATTTCTCTTCCCCTGCGATTTTTCTGCTGAACCAAATATAGAGATGACTATTTAAAGCTTCTAAGCTTTAACACGTATCCTCCCCCTCAGCAGTCTCGCAAAAGAGGGCATTTAATCTGTGCGACGCTTTCTTCCACACTCTGTGCTGCTTCATTGCGAACCCATCCAAGACTGTACTGCGAGGGATGGAGGGAGACAGAGAGGGAGAGACAGAGAGAGGGAGACAGAGAGAGGGAGACAGAGAGAGGGAGACAGAGAGAGGGAGACAGAGAGAGGGAGACAGAGAGAGGGAGACAGAGAGAGGGAGACAGAGAGAGGGAGAGACAGAGACGGGGACAGAAATAAGCTAATATGACCTAATTAAAGATGCCCACAATGTGAACTGCACATCCCTTTGAACTGCAAGAGGACTGAAGAAACCAGGAGAAACCAGGAGAAACCAGGAGAAACCAGGCCTGGCTAGATTTGTGAAATTCACACATGCCTAGTCATCATAGCAGCCTGCATTGAAATGAGTTGGGTCTTATTGATTGTCATATTCATATCTCCGTCCCATGGTGCATTCAAGTGCTGTGTGAAATTCAAAAATATTATATAAACTGAAAAACCACTTGAACGACCCTCCACGTCAGAATTCAAAGTGAGAAACTGATTATACATGAGTTTACGCGTTGTGATGTTTAATCTTTTCAACCAAAAGATGGTAAAATGCCATTTACAACCTTACTAATGTGCATAATATAGCAAGTTTGACCCATACAGTCTGAGGTTTGACAGTGTCAGCATAAGCAAGCTAACTACCTTATTATGAACTAGGAAGTTCAAGCGATAGCTCACTCCAAAATAAAGGTTTGTCCGACGTTTTCAGATCTCAAAGGTAATAATGTTAAAATCGTGATTGTATTTTCCTTCCTATTTAGACCACATAGGCCTAATAAAATAATCAAATGTTGCGTAGTGGCTTTGCTGGCATGCATCTAAAAACATTGGTTGAGTTTGTCCCCACCAAGATTTACATGCAAAAATCGCCACTGGGAATGAGACGCGCTGACATAACGCATGAGGCTCAAAATAAGGTCAAATATCTGGCCTATGACGTCACTGGACCTAATCTCCAGACAGTGGACGGGACGGGGGAGGGATCAAAACCTAAACTATGTTGACATCTGCAAAGTCGCCCAGCTTCGGCGTACTGTTCTGTGTCAGACGGTGCAGCATGGAACTAGGGGGCTACACGATGACGTTCACTGGGCTTTTCATAAGCGCTCAGCACAACGTTGACTCATGATGGGAGTCGTTATTGTAATTCCATAGGCCGATGTTGATTTTCCTTCACTCCGTTCATGCTTCCAGCATGAGCCTTGGGAAGATGAGCCGTATCTCTGTGTTACAGGGGGGGGCTTGATGTCTTGGGGGAGTGTTTCGGGGTCATCCACACACATGCTCACACACACTCCATTTAGCACACACATATGCACACACACACATTCACACACACACAAGGAGGGGCTTGTCATCTTGAGGGAGTTTTCAGGGGTCGTCCATGCACGCACACACACAGCCCCCTCCTCCAGTGTTACGTAACAACCAAGGCACAGACAGCGGTATACCATGCCCATCTTCTCTCTGGCTGCTCTCCCAAGATCCTCACACTCTGAGACAGTCAAGACGTGTTTACCATTACTATCACCTCTGAGACAGCCTTACACGCTTTGCCATCACCTGGGCCATGCAATGGAAAATGAAAATGAGAATGTCTTATTGGACAAGTCAAGGTAGTAGCACCCAGTTTCAGTCTGTTTTCTTCCGTTTGGTGCCTAATGAACACAGCCCTGTACTATGATCATTTCCTAGGACCATAGATTTACTGAGGGACTAAATACTGTGAATGCAAACAGACCCACCCAATTGATGATAAAATATGACTATACTGTAGCTTGTGAGATTGGGAGGAATTGGGATATGAGTATTGAGGTCTCTGTGTTGGAAAACACACTCATCAATGTGATTGTCAAGAGCACTGTTAATTGTTAGTGACAGTGTTCGGGTTTGGAATTAGGGGGGGAAAATGTCCGTGCATCCAAAAAACGTTGTTGCAACATTTAAAAACAGCTTGCATCTGTACCCAGTTTCAAATGTAGCATTATATAGACACTTCTTTCTCTCAGTTAATGTCTCAGTTAATGTTTGCAGTATGCCAGTGTTTGCCTTACCCTCCCAAAAATAGGCGCATGGCTTGAGTTTAGGACAACCTACAGGTGTGGCTTCACGTTAAATAAAAATTAAGTAAAATATTTAACCCCATGAAATAAGAGGGTTAAAGAGAGAGAGAGGAAACAGCTACCCCAGAGAGAGAGAGACAGAGAGAGAGAGGAAACCAGCTACCCAGAGAGAGAGAGAGAGAGGAAACCAGCTACCCAGAGAGAGAGAGAGAGGAAACCAGCTACCCAGAGAGAGAGAGAGAGGAAACCAGCTACCCCAGAGAGAGAGAGACAGAGAGAGAGACGAAACCAGCTACCCCAGAGAGAGAGAGAGAGACAGAGAGAGAGAGGAAACCACCTACCCAGAGATAGAGAGGAAACCAGCTACAGAGAGAGAGAGAACCAGCTACACAGAGAGAGAGAGAGAGAGAGAGAGAGAGAGAGAGAGAGAGAGAGAGAGAGAGAGAGAGAGAGAGAGAGAGAGAGAGAGAGAGAGAGAGAGAGAGAGAGAGAGAGAGAGAGAGAGAGAGAGAGAGAGAGAGAGAGAGAGGAAACCAGCCACCCAGAAAGAGAGAGAGGAAACTAGCTACGATTTTAGAGACACATACTTCCCTCAGATTACAAAGACCCACATATAATTAGAAAACAAATCCAATTTGGATAAACTCCCATATCTATTGGGTAAAATACCACAGTGTACAATCACAGCAGCAAGATTTGTGACCTGTTGCCACAAGAAAAGGGCAACCAGTGAAGAACAAACACCATTGTAAATACAACCTATATTTCTGTTTATTTATTTTTCTTTTTGTACTTTAACTATTTGCACATCATTATAACACTGTATATAGACATAATATGACATTTGAAATGTCTTTATTCTTTTGGAACTTTTGTGAGTGTAATGTTTGCTGTTATTTTTTGTGTGTTTATTTCACTTTTGTTTATTATCTATTTCACTTGCTATTGAGAAAGGCCACCGTAGGCAGACCTGGCTCTCTAGAGAAAACAGGCTATGTGCATACTGCCCACAAAATGAGGTGGAAACTGAGCTGCACTTCCTAACCTCCTGCCAAATGTATGACCATATTAGAGACACATATTTCCCTCAGATTACACAGACCCACAAAGAATTAGAAAACAAACCCAATTTTGATAAACTCCCATATCTATTGGGTGAAATACCACAGTGTGCCATCACATCAGCAAGATTTGTGACCTGTTGCCACAAGAAAAGGGCAACCAGTGAAGAACAAACATAATTGTAAATACAAGCCATATTTCTGTTTATTTATTTTCCCTTTTGTACTTTAACTATTTGAAATGTCTTTATTATTTTGGAACTTGTATTGTTTACTGTAAAAAAATATATATGTTTATTTCACTTTTGTTTATTATCTACTTCACTTGCTTTCGCAATGTAAACATGTTTCCCATGCCAATAAAGCCCTTAAATTGAATTGAAATTGAATTGAAATTGAATTGAAATTGAATTGAAATTGTATTGAAATTGAATTGAAATTGAATTGAAATTGAATTGAAATTGAATTGAAATTGAATTGAGAGAGAGTAAACCAGCTACCCTGAGAGAGAGAGAGAGGGGGGGGACCAGCTACCCAGAGAGAGCGAGAGAGAGAGAGAAACCAGATACCCAGAGAGAAAGAGAGAGAGAGAGAGAGAGAGAGAGAGAGAGAGAGAGAGAGAGAGAGAGAGAGAGAGAGAGAGAGAGAGAGAGAGAGAGAGAGAGAGAGAGAGAGAGAGAGAGAGAGAGAGAGAGAGAGAGAGAGAGAGAGAGAGAGAGAGAGAGAGAGAGAGAGAGAGAGAGAGAGAGAGAGAGAGAGAGAGAGAGAGAGAGAGAGAGAGAGCAACCCAGAGAGAGAGAGAGGAAACCAGCTACCCAGAGAGTCACGTGAGCAGGCAAACAGGCCCAATCCCTACTCTTACACTAGCCCAAGCCAATGGCATGTACCAGATGCTCAGCAGGCTCTGCTCACACTTTCTGGTCTTTGGACACTTTATGGAACACAAAGCCTTCACTATCTCATCCTGGAATATCCCAGGCCTGAGGTCACCTTCCTTTGGCCTAAAGAGCAGGAACCTGGAATTCACCAAATAAATCAGAAATACAGAGATTGTCATCCTACAAGAAACATGGTTTAGAGGAGATGGACCCACTGGTTGCCCTCTAGGTTACAGATTGCTGATAGTCCCATCCACCAAACTACCAGGAGTGAAACAGGGAAGGGACTCAGGGGGTATGCTAATTTGGTATAGAGCAGCAACTCACTCTATTAAATTAATCAAAACAGGAACATTTCACATTTGACTAGAAATTGAAAAGGAAATTATTTAAACAGAGAAAAATGTCCTCCTGTGTGCTACCTATATCCCCCCACTAGAATCCCCATACTTTAATGAAGACATCTTCTCCATCCTGGAGGGGGAAATAAATCATTTCCAGGCCCAGGGACATGTACTAGTCTGTAGCGACCTAAATGCCAGAACTGTACAAGAACCTGACACCCTCAGCACACAGGGGGACAAACACCTACCTGGAGGTGACAGTATTCCCTCTCCCATATGCCCCTCTAGGCACAACTACAACAACTTAACCAACAAAAACGGGTCACAACTCCTGTAGATCTGTCGCATGCTGGGTATGTACATAGTCAATGGTAGGCTTCGAGGGGAGTCCTACAGTAGTTACACTTATAGCTCATCTCTTGGCAGTAGTACTGTTGACTACTTTATCACTGACCTCAACCCAGAGTCTCTCAGAGCATTCACAGTCAGCCCACTGACAACCCTATCAGATCACAGCAAAATCACAGTCTACTTGAACAGAGCAATACTCAATAATGAGGCATCAAAGCCAAAGGAACTGAATAATATTAAGAAATGTTATATATGGAAGGAAAGTAGTGTGGAAATCTACCAAAAAACAATTAGGCAACAACAAATTCAATCCCTTTCAGACAACCTCCTGGACAAAACGTGTCACTGTAATAGTGAATGTGTAAACTTGGCAGTAGAAAATCTAAACAGTATATTTGACCTCTCAGCTTTCCTATCAAATCTAAAAAAAATGACAAATGGTTTGATGGGGAATGCAAAAACCTAAGAAAGAAATTGAGGAACCTATCCAACCAAAAACATAGAGACCCAGAAAACCTGAGACTACGCCTTCACTATGGTGAATCACTAAAACAAATACTAAAACAATACAGAAATACACTACAGAAAAAGAAGGAACAGCACGTCAGAAATCAGCTCAATGTAATTGAAGAATCCATAGACTCTAACAACTTCTGTGAAAATTGGAAAACACTAAACAAACAACAACACGAAGAGTTATCTATCCTAAAACACTTCTCCAATATTTTTGGCCCTATAACAGAGAACAAACAGCAAAAACATATACATGATCAAATACAAATCTTAGAAACAACTATTAAAGACTACCAAAACCCACTGGATTCTCCGATTACATTGAATGAACTACAGGACAAAATAAAAACCCTCCAACCCAAAAAGGCCTGTGGTGTTGATGGTATCCCAAATGAAATGATAAAATATACAGACCACAAATTCCAATTGGCTATACTTAAACTCTTTAACATAATCCTTAAATCTGGCATCTTCCCCAATATTTGGAACCAAGGACTGATCCCCCAATCCACAAAAGTGGAGACTAATTTGACCCCAATAACTAATGTGGGATATGCGTCAACAGCAACCTTGGGAAAATCCTCTGCATTACCATCAACAGCAGACTCGTACATTTCCTAAGTGAAAACAATGTACTGAGCAAATGTCAAATTGGCTTTTTACCAAATTACCGTACGACAGACCACTTATTCACCCTGCACACCCTAATTGACAAACAAACAAACCAAAACAAAGGCAAAGTCTTCTCATGCTTTGTTGATTTCAAAAAAGCTTTTAACTCAATTTGGCATGAGGGTCTGCTATACAAATTGAATGAAAGTGGTGTTGGGGGAAAAACATTATAAAATCTATGTACACAAACAACAAGTGTGCAGTTAAAATTGGCAAAAAAACACACACATTTCTTTTCACAGGGCCGTGGGGTGAGACAGGGATTCAGTTTAAGCCCCACCCTCTTCAACATATATATCAACGAATTGGTGAGGGCACTAGAACAGTCTGCAGCACTCGACCTCACCCTACTAGAATCTGAAGTCAAATGTCTACTGTTTGCTGATGATCTGGTGCTTCTGTCCCCAACCAAGGAGGGCCTACAGCAGCACCTAGATCTTCTGCACAGATTCTGTCAGACCTGGGCCCTGGCAGTAAATCTCAGTAAGACAAAAATAATGGTGTTCCAAAAAAGGTCCAGTTGCCAGGACCACAAATACAAATTTCATCTAGACACCGTTGACCTAGAGCACACAAAAAACTATACATACCTCGGCCTTAACATCAGCGCCACAGGTAACTTCCACAAAGCTGTGAACGATCTGAGAGACAAGGCAAGAAGGGCCTTCTATACCATCAAAAGGAACATAACATTTGACATACCAATTAGGATCTGTCTAAAAATACTTGAATCAGTTATAGAACCCATTGCCTTTTATGGTTGTGAGGTCTGGGGTCCACTCACCAACCAAGAATTCACAAAATGGGACAAACACCAAATTGAGACTCTGCATGCAGAATTCTGCAACAATATCCTCCGTCTACAACGTAAAACACCAAATAAGGCACGCAGAGCAGAATTAGGCCAATATCCGCTAATTATCCAAATCCAGAAAAGAGCAGTTCAATTCTACAACCACCTAAAAGCAAGTGATTTCCAAACCTTCCATAACAAAGCCATCACCTACAGAGAGATTAACCTGGAGAAGAGTCCCCTAAGCAAGTTGGTCCTGGGGCTCTGTTCACAAACACAAACAAACCCCACAAAGCCCCAGGACAGCAACACAATTTGACCCAACCAAATCTTGAGAAAACAAAAAGATAATTACTTGACACATTGTAAAGAATCAACAACAAAAAATTAGCAAACTATAATGCTATTTGGCCCTAAACAGAGAGTACACAGTGGCATAATACCTGAACACTGTGACTGACCCAAAATTATGGAAAGCTTTGACTATGTACAGACTCAGTGAGCATAGCCTTGCTATTGAGAAAGGCCACCGTAGGCAGACCTGGCTCTCTAGAGAAAACAGGCTATGTGCATACTGCCCACAAAATGAGGTGGAAACTGAGCTGCACTTCCTAACCTCCTGCCAAATGTATGACCATATTAGAGACACATATTTCCCTCAGATTACACAGACCCACAAAGAATTAGAAAACAAACCCAATTTTGATAAACTCCCATATCTATTGGGTGAAATACCACAGTGTGCCATCACATCAGCAAGATTTGTGACCTGTTGCCGCAAGAAAAGGGCAACCAGTGAAGAACAAACATAATTGTAAATACAAGCCATATTTCTGTTTATTTATTTTCCCTTTTGTACTTTAACTATTTGAAATGTCTTTATTATTTTGGAACTTGTATTGTTTACTGTAAAAAAATATATATGTTTACTTCACTTTTGTTTATTATCTACTTCACTTGCTTTCGCAATGTAAACATGTTTCCCATGCCAATAAAGCCCTTAAATTGAATTGAAATTGAATTGAAATTGAATTGAAATTGAATTGAAATTGAATTGAAATTGAATTGAGAGAGAGTAAACCAGCTACCCTGAGAGAGAGAGAGGGGGGGGACCAGCTACCCAGAGAGAGCGAGAGAGAGAGAGGAAACCAGATACCCAGAGAGAAAGAGAGAGAGAGAGAGAGAGAGAGAGAGAGAGAGAGAGAGAGAGAGAGAGAGAGAGAGAGAGAGAGAGAGAGAGAGAGAGAGAGAGAGAGAGGGGGAACCAATCTTCCCAGAGAGAGCGAGAGATGAAACCAGCTACCCAGAGAGAGAGAGGAAACCAGCTTCCCGGAGAGAGAGAGAGGAAACCAGCTACCCAGAGAGAGAGCGAGAGGAAACCAGCTTCCCGGAGAGAGAGAGAGGAAACCAGCTACCCAGAGAGAGAGAGAAACCAGCTACCCAGAGAGATAGAGAGGAAACCAGCTTCCCGAAGAGAGAGAGGAAGCCAGCTACCCAGAGAGAGAGAGAGAGAAGAAACCGGCTACCCAGAGAGAGAGAAAGAGAGAGCAAGAGAGAGATAGAGAACTGGCAACCCTGGCAAGCAACCTCAGTCTTCTACTGTCTGAACAGGAGAGCAGAAAACCAGTAAAACAGCACAATAAATAGAAATATGATATTTAGTATTTGTTAAATTGAAGAAAACTGCTTATTTCATGGCTTTTACTCAGTCACGTAGCTGCAGGGCCGAGCTCCAGCTCTGGTGGCCAAGTGACAGATAAACTTTCAGGTATATGTGTACTTAGTTATCAATAATAAATACATGGAGGGAATATATGCAGCAGGAGGAGCAGGGGTTTGGAGTGTCACCTTACTGCACAACAAACACATAAACACAACTGTAATGATGCCCTAGAGCAATTTATCCATGTTTTTTTCCATTTGCAGGCTGGCAGTTTCACGCTGCCTTACATATTTACCATTACCATTAATAAAGTTTGAGCCGCAATGGTCGTATCAGGGTGCAGTTTCTCTGAGTGGACCAGTTTTTTCACCAGAGGGAAGATATGAATGTGGAAGATAAGAGGGCCTGTTATGGAGGATGCTCTTTCCCCCTCCCGGCTTTCAACCATCACCACAAACAAACACACACACACATTTACCCTACGTCCCCCTGTACTACTCCTCTGGACGGTAGCCTTGCCCGCTAGCTTTGGGCAAACATGCCCCACTTTCCATGGCACACTAAAGCGATACCACTTCCAGGGCATATTCTGTTTGCCTCTATTGTATTTTGGTTGCACCTCGACTCTAGGTCGATTGGAGCACTCTCTTTTCCTACGGACATTATTCTGGACAATGAACACAGTTAATGAGAAGAGTGGGGGAGATTCACTCTCCCAATACCTTCAACAAACCCGTTCATTTACTATTATGTGGGGATTTCAAACAACTTGTCGCAAACTTTTTAACAGTAATTTGTATTATTGATAGCTTTGTAACACAAATATGAACATTAAAACTAATGAGGATAAACTGAGGGAGAATATTGCAGGCCTGTAAAAGGAAGGTAAAGCACCTGACCTGATAGTAGTCATTTCAGCAGGTAAGTCACCATTCCACTAAACAACGTCTACACAGCTAACAAAAAAGTCCAAAAACAATGTATATCTTCTTTCTTCAATACTATTCCCTGTACAGTTGTCACACACATGCACTAGACCTGGCATAATCAATGATGTGAGTTAAAATAAGGTCACACTTAATCACATATGCCCACTCACTGTCAACCCTCAACCCAAAGATAGGGACCCCCCCTTTTTCTGCCCTAATGGTGGAGCATGGTGGAGCATGTCAGGAATTTCCTGCCTGGATAATAGCACTATGTGTGTGTGTGTGTGTGTGTGTGTGTGTCTGTGTGTGTGTTTGTGTGTGTGTGTGTTTGTTTATATGTGTGGTTTCATATGTGCTCGTGTGTGTTTGCACGCACCACGCACCATGTAGCGGGTGTGTGTGTGTGTTTGTGTGTGTGTTAGTGTATGTGTGGTTTCATATGTGCTCGTGTGTGTTTGCAATAATGCATAAATAAGCGTGCACGCAGCATGCACGTAGCGTGTGTGTGTATGTGTGTTTGTGTTTGTGTGTATGTGTGTGAGAGATTTACATGTCGCTGGGACAGTAAACATATTTTATCACTTACTCGAGCTTGGCTCTCATAAATCAGGGACTGTAGAGCATCCCCTCTCATCTCGTGGCTGTAAAGCAAATTAATGGGCATCGCCCCCTCTTTAGTGTGTGGCAAAGAAACCCAGCGAATGCACTTAGCCTTAGTTACCCCATATGTTTGTTTAGGTGGAAAGACGTAAATGCGTCGGCCATTGTAACTAGTGACAGAATTCGCTGTATCCCTGATGGTGAGGATGATAGTTATAGTTATGTTAGTGATGGCACTTATCATTAGTTAGCATTAGCTACTGTAAAGTGGCCATGTAGCATTTAGCAGCAATGCTAACAGGGCTGGGGGTTGAACTCCATGTCAATTTATGAATTGGAGAATTGCCCAGCTTTTCAATTCATGAATTGATGCTCACACCATTGCCAGAGTTAACCAAGTTAAAATGAATGAGATGAGAGTCACCACAACACTGAAAATGGCTCTCAATAAAATATGACTTGGTGAAGTTATTATTAAGTCATAGAGACACTAAAAGCCAGAACTCTCACTCAAATATCAAACTTCACACTCAAAACTGTGAATTAGTGAAGTGAATTATAGGTGGATATGCACACTGTGTATAAGAACACCTGATCTTTCCATGACATAGACTGACCAGGTGAATCCAGGCGAAAGCTATGATCCCTTATTGATGTCACTTGTTAAATCCACTTCAATCAGTGTAGATAAAGGGGAGGAGACAGGTAAACAATGTTTATTAAGCCTTGAGACAATTGAGACATGGATTGTGTATGTGTGCCATTCAGAGGGTGAATGGGCAAGACAAAATATTTAAGTGCCTTTGAACAGGGTATGGTAGTAGGTGCCAGGCGCACCGGTTTGTGTCAAGAACTGCAACGCTGCTGAGTTTTTCATGCTCAACAGACTCCTGTGTGTGTCAAGAATGGTCCACCACCCAAAGGACATCAAGCCAACTTGACATTGGAGTCAACGTGGGCCGGCATCCCTTTGGAATGCTTTCGACACCTTGTAGAGTCGACACGTTTTAGAGTCCATGTCCCGACTAATTGAAGCTGATTTGGGTGGTGGACCATTGTTGATACACATGGGAAACTGTTGAGCATGGAAAAACCCAACTCAATGTTAGGAAGGTGTTCTTAATGTTTTGTACACTCAGTGTACCTGAACGCAATATGGCTGAAACTACATGAAATGCAGTTTCATTCATCATCTATTCTACATCCATCCATCCCCTCGTAGGATTTTGGGAATTAGGCTAAAAGACACATCCCACTGGGCACAGACGTCATTTCAACATCTAGTTTTGATTTATATTTGGTTCAGTTGTTAACTAACTTGAATTCATTGTGAAATCAACTAAACATTTCACCATGTTATTGGATTTAGATTTTAAAAAGACAACATTTCCTTACGTTGATGACTTTTTGCAAATACAATCAATTTTCCACGTTGACTCATCACATTTAATTTTTTGTTGATGAAATGACATGGAAGCAACGTTGAGTCAACCAGTTTTTGCCCAGTGGGATAGGCCTACAGTACAATAGCTTGTAACATGAAGCTAAGCTAGTTGCATGAAGTGCTTGGTTTGTATGATTACAGTGCATCCTTACTAAGGTCACCATAGGGATAATAAGAAAAGCTAATAAGAAAAGCTTATAACATACTGTAGGCTGATGATAGAATGATGATCCACAGACACTGTGACTTCAGTTGTTTGGACAGTAGACTTCAGTTATGGACAGTTGTAGACAGTAGAATTGAGTTGTGGACAATATACTTCAGTTGTAGACAGTAGACTTCAGTTGTAGACAGTAGACTTCAGTTGTAAACAGTAGACTTCAGTTGTAGACAGTAAACTTCAGTTGTAGACAGTAGACTTCAGTTGTAGACAGTAAACTTCAGTTGTAGACAGTAGACTTCAGTTGTAAACAGTAGACTTCCGTTGTAAACAGTAGACTTCAGTTGTAGACAGTAGACTTCCGTTCTAGACAGTAGACTTCTGTTGTAAACAGTAGACTTCAGTTGTGAACAGGTGTAGACAATAGACTTCAGTTGTAGACAGTAAACTTCAATTGTGGACATTAGACTTCAGTTGTGGAGAGTAGACTTCAGTTGTAAACAGTAGACTTCAGTTGTAGACAGTAGACTTCAGTTGTAAACAGTAGACTTCAGTTGTAGACAGTAGACTTCCGTTGTAAACAGTAGACTTCAGTTATGGACAGTTGTAGTCCCCGAGCCGACTAGGTGAAAAATCTGTCGATGTGCCCTTGAGCAAGGCACTTAACCCTAATTGCTCCTTTAAGTCGCTCTGGATAAGAGCATCTGCTAAATAACAAAATAAAAAAAATTGAAAAATTGTAGACAGTAGAAATGAGTTGTGGACAATATACTTCAGTTGTAGACAGTAGACTTCAGTTGTAGACAGTAGACTTCAGTTGTAGACAGTAGACTTCAGTAGTAAACAGTAGACTTCAGTTGTAGACAGTAAACTTCAGTTGTAGGCAGTAGACTTCCGTTGTAAACAGTAGACTTCAGTTGTAGACAGTAGACTTCAGTTGTAAACAGTAGACTTCAGTTGTAGACAGGAGATTTCAGTTGTAGACAGTAGACTTCAGTTGTAGACAGTAGACTTCAGTCGTAAACAGTAGACATCCGTTGTAAACAGTAGACTTCAGTTGTAGACAGTAAACTTCACTTGTAAACATTAGACTTCCGTTGTAAACAGTAGACTTCAGTTGTAGATAGTAGACTTCAGTTGTAGACAGTAGACTTCAGTTGTAGACAGTAGACTTATGTTGCAAACAGTAGACTTCAGTTGTGGACAATTGTAGAAAAATAGACTTCAGTTGTAGACAGTAAACTTCAGTTGTGAACATTAGACTTCAGTTGTGGACAGTAGACTTCAGTTGTAGACAGTAGACTTCAGTTGTAAACAGTAGACTTCAGTTATAGACAGTAGACTTCCGTTGTAAACAGTAGACTTCAGTTTTGGACAGTAGACTTCAGATTTAGACAGTAGACTTCCGTTGTAAATAGTAGACTTCAGTTTTGGACAGTAGGCTTCAGTTGTAGACAGTAGACTTCCGTTGTTAACAGTAGACTTCAGTTGTGGACAGTAGACTTCTGTTGTAAACAGTACACTTCAGTTGTAGACAGTATACTTCCGTTGTAAACTATAGACTTCAGTTTTGTACAGTTGTGGACAGTATAATTCAGTTGTGGGAATTAGACTTCAGTTGTAGACAGTAAACTTCAGTTATAGACAGTAGACTTCAGTTGTAGACAGTAAACTTCAGTTGTAGACACTAGACTTCAGTTGTGGACAGTATACTTCATTTGTAGACTTCAGATGTTTACTAAGAGTTCTACACAACTTATTTGGGGACAGAACTCAAGACTGAAGATCTCACATCATCCCTTATTCTTCCTCCAAGAGACATGTTTAAGGGCGGCAGGTAGCCTAGAGGTTAGAGCTTTGGGCAAAGAACTGAAAGGTCGCTAGTTCGAATCCCTGAGTTGACAAGGTGAAAAATCTGTCGATGTGCTCTTGAGCAAGGCACTTAACCCTAATTACCGTTGATAATGGCAGACCCTGACTGTGACCCCACTATCATGGGGAGTTGGGATATGTCAAAAACCCATTTCCAATACACACTTACGCAGTGCCTTCGGAAAGTATTCAGACCCCTTGACTTCTTCCACATTTTGTTATGTTACAGCCTCATTCTGAAATTAATTAAATCAATAAAAATCCTCATCAATCGACACACAATACCCCATAATGACAAAGCGAAAACAGGCTTTTAGAATGTTTGCTAATTTATAAAAAAATAAAAAATAAAAATCCTTATTTACATAAGCATTCAGACCCTTTGCTATGAGACTCAAAATTGAGCTCAGGTGCATCCTGTTTTCATTGATCATCCTTGAGATGTTTCTACAACTTGATTGGAGTCCACTGAGGCACAGATCTGGAGAAGGGTATAAAAAAATGTTAATACAAAAATTAAAAAACATGTATGCACTCACTAACTGTAAGTCGCTCTGGATAAGAGCGTCTGCTAAATGACTAAAATGTAAATGTAAATGGGTACCAGAAAATGTCTGCAGCATTGAAGGTCCCCAAGAACCCAGTGGCCTCCATCATTCTTAAGTGGAATAAGTTTGGAACCACCAAGACTCTTCCTAGAGCTGGCTGCACGGCCAAACTGAGCAATCTTGGTCAAGGAGGTGACCAAGAACCTGATGGTCACTCTGACAGAGCTCTAGAGTTCCTCTGTGGAGATGGGAGAACCTTCCAGAAGGACAACCATCTCTGCAACACTCCACCAATCAGGCCTTCATTGTAGAGTGGCCAGACGGAAGACACTCCTCAGTAAAAGGCACATGACAGCACGCTTGGAGTTTGCCAAAAGGCACCTAAAGACTCTCAGACCATGAGAAACAAGATTCTCTGATCTGATGAAACCAAGATTGAACTCTTTGGCCTGAATGCCAAGCGTCACATCTGGAGGAAACATGGCACCATCCCTACGGTGATGCATGATGGTGGCAGCATCATGCTGTGGGGATTTCTTTCAGCGGCATGGACTGGGAGACTAGTCAGGATCGAGGCAAAGATGAACGGAGCAAAGTACAGCGAGATCCTTGATGAAAACCTGCTCCAGAGTGCTCCGGACCTCAGACTGGGGCAAAGGTTCACCTTCCAACAGGACAACGACCCTAAGCATAAAAGTCTGACATTTTTTTCCATAGTCCTACAATAAAACACAATCTCAAGTCCTACAGTACCCTTGAAAAATACATTGAAAACGTGTATTTCTCGTTGAAATTATGTATTTTCAAAATTTTGCACTCACTGGGTACTACACTAAAATAAGCACATTTATTATTTACAGTATCTACAGCTGGTAAATTAGGTATAAAGCATATTATTGTGAAACTTTCAGAACCGTATAGCACAAATGTCTTGCTCAATGGACAAACATGACACTGGAGATCATAAAAGATAAGTATTTGTCAAAGTTTACTGACCAAATGTATTTTGTGCAATCAATCAAACTAGCTAGCTTTATTATACTGAATATATTTTATTTTTCAATTTCCTTCAGTCTATTGCTATTTCTTCACTTTGCAAAGACTTGTTGTTGAGTCATGTTGATAGTGAAGACATTTGCAAGGAGTTGAGAGGGTTAATACAAAATGTTAGCGGGCCTGCTTGTTAAGGCTGTTCCTGACAGTGAGTGACATGTGAACCTCACAAACACACAAACACGCGTGTGCGCACACACGTAAATCAATCTAAGTATGATATTTACAGTTTCAGATGATAGCTAGCGTACTCTCCCACACATGCTATCTGCTCTTGCACACACACACACACACACACACACACACACACACACACACACACACACACACACACACACACACACACACACACATCATCATGGGGACCTCAAATGTATTTCAATTAAAAATCCTATTTTTCCTAACCCCTAACCCTAAACTTAACCCTTACCTTAACAATAACCCTAACCTTAACCTTAACCCCTAACCCTAAACCTAACCCTAACGCCTTACCCTCTAACCCTGAGCCTAATTCTAACCCTAAACGTAATTCTAACCCTAAACCTAACCCCTAAGATTAAAACAGCCTTTGTCCTCATGGGAATGTGGGAAATGTCCCCATGAGGGAACTCTTTACTTGTTTTACTATCCTTGTGGGGACATTTGGGGATTTCAGGTCCCCACAAGGACAGAAGAACAAGACCACACACACACACACACTCTCTCTCACACATACACACACACACAGACACACACAGCTGTCTCCACCTCAGTCAGTGTGTTTTCATGGGTAAATGTCAGCCTTATCATAAAGCTCCAAAGCTGAATTAAATTTCTGGCTGGAGTTTGCTTAATGCGCTGACAATCATTCATGGTAGTCCACCAAGGTGAAAATAAGTAATTTTATATTTCGATATTTATTACTGTTGTCAGTTTGTAAAATGTTTTACTCTTTCCACAAGTGAGATAATGTAATAATAACATTTCTGATTTAAAAAAAAAATGTAAACACAAGCATACCACTCTGCATCCCACTGCTGGCTTACCTCTGAAGATAAGCAGGGTTGGTCCTGGTCGGTCCCTGGTCTGTCCCTGGATGGGAGACCAGATGCTGCTGGAAGTGGTGTTGGAGGGCCAGTAGGAGGCACTCTTTCCTCTAGTCTAAAAAAATATCCCAATACCCCAGGGCAGTGATTAGGGACATTGCCCTGTGTAGGGTGCTGTCTTTCAGATGGGAAGTTAAATGGGTGTCCTGACTCTGTGTGGTCACTAAATATCCCAAGAAACGTATTGTAAGACTAGGGGTGTTAACCCCGGTGTCCTGGCTAAATTCCCAATCTTGCCCTCATACCATCATGGCCACCTAATCATCCCCAGCTTCCAATTGGCTCATTCCTCTCCCCTGTAACTATTCCCGAGGTTGTTGCTGAGAATGTGTTCTCAAATAAAAAAGTAAATGCCTCAATTTCTATTTTAGAGAGACTTTGTATACATCTGATTTATACAGTGAAAGGGGTTCATGAAGAACACATTAAAGGGATAGTTCCCCCAAATTACAAAATGACATGAGCATACACTTATTCGAGCTTGGCTCTCATAAATCAGGCTCTCATAAATCCCCTTTCATCTTGTGGCTGTAAAGCAAATTAATGGGCATCGCCCCCTCTTTAGTGTGTGGCAAAGAAACCCAGCAAGTGCACTTAGCCTTAGTTACCCCATATGTTTGTTTAGGTGGAAAGACGTAAATGCGTCGGCCATTGTAACTAGTGACAGAATTCGCTGTATCCCTGATGGTGAGGATGATAGTTATAGTTATGTTAGTGATGGCACTTATCATTAGTTAGCATTAGCTACTGTAAAGTGGCCATGTAGCATTTAGCAGTAATGCTAACAGGGCTGGGGGTTGAACTCCATGTCAATTTATGAATTGGAGAATTGCCCAGCTTTTCAATTCATGAATTGATGCTCACACCATTGCCAGAGTTAACCAAGTTAAAATGAATGAGATGAGAGTCACCACAACACTGAAAATGGCTCTCAATAAAATATGACTTGGTGAAGTTATTATTAAGTCATAGAGACACTAAAAGCCAGAACTCTCACTCAAATATCAAACTTCACACTCAAAACTGTGAATTAGTGAAGTGAATTATAGGTGGATATACATTCTGTGTATAAAACATTATGAACACCTGCTCTTTCCATGACATAGACTGACCAGGTGAATACAGGTGAAAGCTATGATCCCTTATTGATGTCACTTGTTAAATCCACTTCAATCAGTGTAGATAAAGGGGAGGAGACAGGTTAAAAAAAATATTAAGCCTTGAGACAATTGAGACATGGATTGTTTTTGTGTGCCATTCAGAGAGTGAATGGGCAAGACAAAATATTTAAGTGCCTTTGAACAGGGTATGGTAGTAGGTGCCAGGCGCACCGGTTTGTTTCAAGAACTGCAAAGCTGCTGAGTTTTTCATGCTCAACAGTTTCCTGTGTGTGTCAAGAATGGTCCACCACCCAAAGGACATCAAGCCAACTTGACATTGGAGTCAACGTGGGCCAGCATCCCTTTGGAATGCTTTCGACACCTTGTAGAGTCGACACGTTTTAGAGTCCATTTCCCGACTAATTGAAGCTGTTTTGGGTGGTGGACCATTGTTGATACACATTGGAAACTGTTGAGCATGGAAAAACCCAACTCAATGTTAGGAAGGTGTTCTTAATGTTTTGTACACTCAGTGTACCTGAAAGCAATATGGCTGAAACTACATGAAATGCAGTTTCATTCATCATCTATTCTACATCCATCCATCCCCTCGTAGGATTTTGGGAATTAGGCTAAAAGACACATCCCACTGGGCACAGACGTCATATCAACATCTAGTTTTGATTTATATTTGGTTCAGTTGTTAACTAACGTGAATTCATTGTGAAATCAACTAAACATTTCACCATGTTATTGAATTTAGATTTTAAAAAGACAACATTTCCTTACGTTGATGACTTTTTGCAAGTACAATCAATTTTCCACGTTGACTCTTCACATTTAATTTTTTTGTTGATGAAATGACATGGAAGCAACGTTGAGTCAACCAGTTTTTGCCCAGTGGGATAGGCCTACAGTACAATAGCTTGTAACATGGAGCTAAGCTAGTAGCATGAAGTGCTTGGTTTGTATGATTACAGTGCATCCTTACTAAGGTCACCATAGGGATAATGCTAATTGCGAAAACATAGACACACACTCACACGGACTATAACACATTGGCCTTAGGCTAATGGAGGAAGAAAAGCTTATAACATACTGTAGGCTGATGATAGAATGATGATCCACAGACACTGTGACTTCAGTTGTTGGACAGTAGACTTCAGTTATGGACAGTTGTAGACAGTAGAATTGAGTTGTGGACAATATACTTCAGTTGTAGACAGTAGACTTCAGTTGTACACAATAGACTTCAGTTGTAGACAGTAGACTTCCGTTGTAAACAGTAGACTTCAGTTGTAGACAGTAGACTACAGTTGTAGACAGTAGACTTCAGTTGTAAACAGTAGACTTCCGTTATAAACAGTAGACTTCAGTTGTAGACAGTAGACTTCAGTTGTAGACAGTAGACTTCACTTCTAAACAGTAGACTTCAGTTGTAGACAATAGACTTCAGTTGTAGACAGTAGACTTCCGTTGTAAACAGTAGACTTCAGTTGTAGACAGTAGACTTCAGTTGTAGACATTAGACTTCAGTTGTAGACAGTAGACTTCTGTTGTAAACAGTAGACTTCAGTTGTGGACAGTTGTAGACAATAGACTTCAGTTGTGGACAATAGACTTCAGTTGTAGACAGTAGACTTCAGTTGTAAACAGTAGACTTCAGTTGTAGACAGTAGACTTCAGTTGTAAACAGTACACTTCCATTGTAAACAGTAGACTTCAGTTGTAAACAGTAGACTTCAGATGTAGACAGTAGACTTCAGTTGTAGACAGTAGACTTCAGTTATGGACAGTTGTAGACAGTATAATTGAGTTGTGGACAATATACTTCAGTTGTAGACAGTAGACTTCAGTTGTAGACAGTAGACTTCACTTCTAAACAGTAGACTTCAGTTGTAGACAATAGACTTCAGTTGTAGACAGTAGACTTCAGTTGTAGACATTAGACTTCTGTTGTAAACAGTAGACTTCAGATGTAGACAGTAGACTTCAGTTGTAGACAGTAGACTTCAGTTGTAGACAGTAGACTTCTGTTGTAAACAGTAGACTTCAGTTGTGGACAGTTGTAGACAATAGACTTCAGTTGTGGACAGTAGACTTCAGTTGTAGACAGTAGACTTCAGTTGTAAACAGTAGACTTCCGTTGTAAACAGTAGACTTCAGTTGTAGACAGTAGACTTCCGTTGTAAACAGTAGACTTCAGTTGTAGACAGTAGACTTCTGTTGTAAACAGTAGACTTCAGTTGTGGACAGTTGTAGACAATAGACTTCAGTTGTGGACAGTAGACTTCAGTTGTAGACAGTAGACTTCAGTTGTAAACAGTAGACTTCCGTTGTAAACAATAGACTTCAGTTGTAGACAGTAGACTTCCGTTGTAAACAGTAGACTTCAGTTGTAGACAGTAGACTTCAGTTGTAGACAGTAGACTTCAGTTGTAGACAGTAGACTTCTTTTGTAAACAGTAGACTTCAGTTGTGGACAGTTGTAGACAATATACTTCAGTTGTGGACAGTAGACTTCAGTTGTAGACAGTAGACTTCAGTTGTAAACAGTAGACTTCAGTTGTGGACAGTAGACTTCAGTTGTAAACAGTAGACTTCAGTTGTAGACAGTAGACTTCAGTTGTAAACAGTAGACTTCCGTTGTAAACAGTAGACTTCAGTTGTAGACAGTAGACTTCCATTGTAAACAGTAGACTTCAGTTGAAGACAGCAGACTTCAGTTGTAGACAGTAGACTTCAGTTGTAGACAGTAGACTTCTGTTGTAAACAGTAGACTTCAGTTGTGGACAGTTGTAGACAATAGACTTCAGTTGTGGACAGTAGAATTCAGTTGTAGACAGTAGACTTCAGTTGTAAACAGTAGACTTCAGTTGTGGACAGTAGACTTCAGTTGTAAACAGTAGACTTCAGTTGTAGACAGTAGACTTCCATTGTAAAAAGTAGACTTCAGTTATGGACAGTTGTAGTCCCCGAGCCAACTAGGTGAAAAATTTGTTGATGTGCCCTTGAGCAAGACACTTAACCCTAATTGCTCCTTTAAGTCGCTCTGGATAAGAGCATCTGCTAAATGACTAAAAAATCAATAAATAACAATTGTAGACAGTAGAATTGAGTTGTGGACAATATACTTCAGTTGTAGACAGTAGACTTCAGTTGTAGTCAGTAGACTTCAGATGTAGACAGTAGACTTCAGTTGTAAAAAGTAGACTTCAGTTGTAGACAGTAAACTTCAGTTGTAAACAGTAGAATTCAGTTGTAGACAGTAGACTTCTCTTGTAAACAGTAGACTTCAGTTGTAGACAGTAGACTACAGTTGTAGACAGTAAACTTCAGTTGTAGACAGTAGACTTCAGTTGAAAACAGTAGACTTCCATTGTAAACAGTAGACTTCAGTTGTAGACAGTAGACTTCAGTTGTAGACAGTAGACTTCAGTTGTAGACAGTAAACTTCAGTTGTAGACAGTAGACTTCAGTTGAAAACAGTAGACTTCCATTGTAAACAGTAGACTTCAGTTGTAGACAGTAGACTTCAGTTGTAGACAGTAGACTTCTGTTGTAAACAGTTTACTTCAGTTGTGGACAGTTGTAGACAATAGACTTCAGTTGTAGACAGTAAACTTCAGTTGTGGACATTAGACTTCAGTTGTGGACAGTAGACTTCAGTTGTAGACAGTAGACTTCAGTTGTGGACAGTAGACTTCTGTTGTAAACAGTAGACTTCAGTTGTAGACAGTAGACTTCCGTTGTAAACTCTAGACTTCAGTTGTGGACAGTTGTGGACAGTAAAATTCAGTTGTGGACAGTAGACTTCAGTTGAAAACAGTAGACTTCCATTGTAAACAGTAGACTTCAGTTGTAGACAGTAGACTTCAGTTGTAGACAGTAGACTTCAGTTGTAGACAGTAGACTTCTGTTGTAAACAGTTGATTTCAGTTGTGGACAGTTGTAGACAATAGACTTCAGTTGTAGACAGTAAACTTCAGTTGTGGACATTAGACTTCAGTTGTGGACAGTAGACTTCAGTTGTAGACAGTAGACTTCAGTTGTAGACAGTAGACTTCTGTTGTAAACAGTAGACTTCAGTTGTAGACAGTAGACTTCCGTTGTAAACTCTAGACTTCAGTTGTGGACAGTTGTGGACAGTAAAATTCAGTTGTGGACAGTAGATTTCAGTTGTAAACAGTAGACTTCAGTTGTAGACAGTAGGCTTAAGTTGTGGACAGTAGACTTCAGTTGTGGACAAATGTAGACACTAGACTTCAGTTGAAGACAGTAGACTTCAGTTGTAGACAGTAGACTTCAGTTGTGGACAGTAGGCTTCAGTTGTAAACAGTAGACTTCAGTTGTAGACAGTAGGCTTAAGTTGTGGACAGTAGACTTCAGTTTTGGACAAATGTAGACAGTAGACTTCAGTTGTAGACACTAGACTTCAGTTGTAGACAGTAGACTTCAGTTGTGGACAGTAAACTTCAGTTGTAGAAAGTAGAATTCAGTTGTGGACAGTTGTAGACATTAGGCTTCAATTGTGGACAGTAGAATTCAGTTGTGGACAGTAGACTTCAGTTGTGGACAGTAAACTTCAGTTGTAGAAAGTAAACTTCAGTTGTGGACAGTAAACTTCAGTTGTAGACAGTAAACTTCAGTTGTAGACAGTAGACTTCAGTTGTAGACAGTAAACGTCAGTTGTGGACAGTAAACTTCAATTATAGACAGTAGACTTCAATTGTAGGCAGTAAACTTCAGTTGTAGACAGTAAACTTCATTTGTAGACAGTAGACTTCAGTTGTAGACAGTAAACTTCAGTTAAAGACAGTAGACTTCAGTTGTGGACAGTATACTTCAGTTGTAGACTTCAGTTGTAGACAGTAGAATTCAGTTGTGGACAGTTGTAGACAGTAGGCTTCAATTGTGGACAGTAGACTTCAGTTATAGACAGTAGACTTCAGTTGTAAACAGTAGACTTCAGTTTTGGACAGTAGACTTCCGTTGTAAACAGTAGACTTCAGTTGTAGACAGTAGACTTCCGTTGTAAACTGTAGACTTCAGTTGTGGACAGTTGTGGACAGTAGAATTCAGTTGTAGATAGTAGACTTCAGCTGTAGACAGTAGACTTCAGTTGTAAACAATAGTCTTCAGTTGTAGACAGTAGACTTCAGTTGTGGACAGTAGACTTCAGTTGTAGACAGTAGACTTCAGTTGTAGACAGTAGACTTCAGTTGTGGACAGTAGGCTTCAGTTGTAAACAGTAGACTTCAGTTGTATACAGTAGGCTTAAGTTGTGGACAGTAGACTTCAGTTGTGGACAAATGTAGACAGTAGACTTCAGCTGTAGACACTAGACTTCAGTTGTAGACAGTAGACTTCAGTTGTGGACAGTAGACTTCAGTTGTAGAAAGTAGAATTCAGTTGTGGACAGTTGTAGACAGTAGGCTTCAATTGTGGACAGTAGAATTCAGTTGTGGACAGTAGACTTCAGTTGTGGACAGTAAACTTCAGTTGTAGAAAGTAAACTTCAGTTGTGGACAGTAAACTTCAGTTGTAGACAGTAAACTTCAGTTGTAGACAGTAGACTTCAGTTGTAGACAGTAAACGTCAGTTGTGGACAGTAAACTTCAGTTATAGACAGTAGACTTCAGTTGTAGGCAGTAAACTTCAGTTGTAGACAGTAAACTTCATTTGTAGACAGTAGACTTCAGTTGTAGACAGTAAACTTCAGTTAAAGACAGTAGACTTCAGTTGTGGACAGTATACTTCAGTTGTAGACTTCAGTTGTAGACAGTAGAATTCAGTTGTGGACAGTTGTAGACAGTAGGCTTCAATTGTGGACAGTAGACTTCAGTTATAGACAGTAGACTTCAGTTGTAAACAGTAGACTTCAGTTTTGGACAGTAGACTTCCGTTGTAAACAGTAGACTGCAGTTGTAGACAGTAGACTTCCGTTGTAAACTGTAGACTTCAGTTGTGGACAGTCGAATTCAGTTGTAGATAGTAGACTTCAGCTGTAGACAGTAGACTTCAGTTGTAAACAATAGTCTTCAGTTGTAGACAGTAGACTTCAGTTGTGGACAGTAGACTTCAGTTGTGGACAAATGTAGACAGTAGACTTCAGTTGTAGACAGTAGACTTCAGCTGTAGACAGTAGACTTCAATTGTGGACAGTAGAATTCAGTTGTGGACAGTAGACTTCAGTTGTGGACAGTAAACTTCAGTTGTAGACAGTAAACTTCAGTTGTGGACAGTAAACTTCAGTTGTAGACAGTAAACTTCAGTTGTAGACAGTAGACTTAAGTTGTGGACAGTAAATTTCAATTGTAGACAGTAAACGTCAGTTGTGGACAGTTGTGGACAGTAGGCTTCTGTTGTGGACAATAAACTTCAGTTGTAGACAGTATACTTCAGTAATAGACAGCAGACTTCAGTTGTAGGCAGTAAACTTCAGTTGTAGACAGTAAACTTCAGTTGTAAACAGTAGACTTCAGTTGTAGACAGTAAACTTCAATTGTAGACAGTAAACGTCAGTTGTGGACAGTTGTGGACAGTAGGCTTCTGTTGTGGACAATAGACTTCAGTTGTAGACAGTAGACTTCAGTAATAGACAGCAGACTTCAGTTGTAGGCAGTAAACTTCAGTTGTAGACAGTAAACTTCAGTTGTAGACAGTAGACTTCAGTTGTAGACAGTAAACTTCAGTTGTAGACAGTAGACTTCAGTTGTGGACAGTATACTTCATTTGTAGACTTCAGATGTTTACTAAGAGTTCTACACAACTTATTTGGGGACAGAACTCAAGACTGAAGATCTCCCATCATCCCTTATTCTTCCTCCAAGAGACATGTTTAAGGGCTGCAGGTAGCCTAGAAGTTAGAGCTTTGGACAAAGAACTGAAAGGTCGCTAGTTCGAATCCCTGAGTTGACAAGGTGAAAAATCTGTCGATGTGCTCTTGAGCAAGGCACTTAACCCTAATTACCGTTGATAATGGCAGACCCTGACTGTGACCCCACTCTCATGGGGAGTTGGGATATGTCAAAAACCCATTTCCAATACACACTTACACAGTGCCTTCGGAAAGTATTCAGACCCCTTGACTTCTTCCACATTTTGTTATGTTACAGCCTCATTCTGAAATTGATTAAATCAATAAAAATTATCATCAATCGACACACAATATCCCATAATGACAAAGCGAAAACAGGCTTTTATAATGTTTGCTAATTTATAAAAATAAAATTTTAAAAATCCTTATTTACATAAGTATTCAGACCCTTTGCTATGAGACTCAAAATTGAGCTCAGGTGCATCCTGTTTTCATTGATCATCCTTGAGATGTTTCTACAACTTGATTGGAATCCACTGAGGCACAGATCTGGGGAAGGGTATGACATTTTTTAAATAATAAAATAAAAAAACATGTATGCGCTCTGGATAAGAGCGTCTGCTAAATGACTAAAATGTAAATGTAAATGGGTACCAGAAAATGTCTGCAGCATTGAAGGTCCCCAAGAACCCAGTGGCCTCCATCATTCTTAAGTGGAATACGTTTGGAACCACCAAGACTCTTCCTAGAGCTGGCTGCACGGCCAAACTGAGCAATCTTGGTCAAGGAGGT
Organism: Coregonus clupeaformis; assembly: GCF_020615455.1. Lineage (NCBI taxonomy): Eukaryota > Metazoa > Chordata > Actinopteri > Salmoniformes > Salmonidae > Coregonus > Coregonus clupeaformis. The sequence continues at coordinate 7,309,426 of NC_059206.1, forward strand.
GACCAAGAACCTGATGGTCACTCTGACAGAGCTCTAGAGTTCCTCTGTGGAGATGGGAGAACCTTCCAGAAGGACAACCATCTCTGCAACACTCCACCAATCAGGCCTTCATTGTAGAGTGGCCAGACGGAAGACACTCCTCAGTAAAAGGCACATGACAGCACGCTTGGAGGTGCCAAAAGGCACCTAAAGACTCTCAGACCATGAGAAACAAGATTCTCTGATCTGATGAAACCAAGATTGAACTCTTTGGCCTGAATGCCAAGCGTCACATCTGGAGGAAACATGGCACTATGGTGATGCATGGTGGTGGCAGCATCATGCTGTGGGGATTTCTTTCAGCGGCATGGACTGGGAGACTAGTCAGGATCGAGGCAAAGATGAACGGATCAAAGTACAGAGAGATCCTTGTTGAAAACCTGCTCCAGAGTGCTCAGGACCTCAGACTGGGGCAAAGGTTCACCTTCCAACAGGACAACGACCCTAAGCACACAGCCAAGACAACGCAGGAGTGGCTTCGGGACAAGTCTCTGAATGTCCTTGAGTGGCCCAGCCAAAGCCCGGACTTGAACCCGATCTAACATCTCTGGAGAGTCCTGAAAATAGCTGTGCAGCAACGCTCCCCATCCAACCTGACAGAGCTTGAGAGGATCTGCAGAGAGGAATGGGACAAACTCCCCAAATACAGGTGTGCCAAGCTTGTAGCGTCATACCCAAGAAGACTCGAGGCTGTAATCGCTGCCAAAGGTGCTTGAACAAAGTACTTAGTAAAGGGTCTGAATCCTTATGTAACTGTGATATTTCAGTTTTTTTTTAAATACACATTTGCAAACATTTCTAAAAACCAGTTTTTGCTTTGTCATTATGGGGTCTTGTGAGTAGATTGATGAGGGAAAAAACTATTTTATGAATTTTAGAATAAGGCTGTAATGTAACAAAATGTGGAAAAAGTCAAGGGGTCTGAATACTTTCCGAATGTGTGAAATTGGACAAAAATATAAGCACCCACCTAATTACTGTATTATTTTTATGTTAAAATAAAAGTCTGACATTTTTTTCCATAGTCCTACAATAAAACACAATCTCAAGTCCTATAGTACCCTTGAGAAAAATACATTGAAAATGTGTGTTTCTCGTTGAAATTATGTATTTTCAACGTTTTGCACTCACTGGGTACTACACTAAAATAAATACATTTATTATTTACAGTATCTACAGCTGGTAAATTAGGTATAAAGCATATTATTGTAAAACTTTCAGAACCGTATAGCACAAATGTCTTGCTCAATGGACAAACATGACACTGGAGATCATAAAAGATAAGTATTTGTCAAAGTTTACTGACCAAATGTATTTTGTGCAATCAATCAAACTAGCTAGCTTTATTATACTGAATATATTTTATTTTTCAATTTCCTTCTGTCTATTGCTATTTCTTCACTTTTCAAACACTTGTTGTTGAGTCGTGTTGTTAGTGAAGACATTTGCAAGGAGTTGAGAGGGTTAATACAAAATGTTAGCGGGCCTGCTTGTTAAGGCTGCTCCTGACAGTGAGTCACATGTCAACCTCACAAACACACAGACACGCGTGTGCGCACACACGTAAATCAATCTAAGTATGATTTTCACAGTTAAGATGATAGATAGCGTACTCTCCCACACATGCTATCTGCTCTTGCACACACACACACACACACACACACACATCCTCATGGGGACCTCAAATGTATTTCCATTAAAAATCCAATTTTTCCTAACCCCTAACCCTAAACTTAACCCTAACCCTAACCCTTACCTTAACCCTAACCCTAACCCTAACCTTAACCCCTAACCCTAAACCTAACCCTAACGCCTTACCCTCTAACCCTGAGCCTAATTCTAACCCTAAACGTAATTCTAACCCTAATCCTAACCCCTAAGATTAAAACAGCCTTTGTCCTCATGGGGATGTGGGAAATGTCCCCATGAGGGAACTCTTTACTTGTTTTACTATCCTTGTGGGGACATTTGGGGATTTCAGGTCCCCACAAGGACAGAAGAACAAGACCACACACACACACACACTCTCTCACACACACACACACACACACACACACACACACACACACACACACACACACACACACACACACACACACACACACACACACGCTGTCTCCACCTCAGTCAGTGTGTCTGCATGGGTAAATGTCAGCCTTATCATAAAGTTCCAAAGCTGAATTAAATTTCTGGCTGGAGTTTGCTTAATGCGCTGAAAATAATTCATGGTAGTCCACCAAGGTGAAAATAAGTAATTTTATATTTCAATATTTATTACTGTTGTCAGTTTGTAAAATGTTTTACTCTTTCCACAAGTGAGATAATGTAATAATAACAGTTCTGGACTAAAACATTATTATTTTTAAATGTAAACACAAGCATACCACTCTGCATCCCACTGCTGGCTTACCTCTGAAGATAAGCAGGGTTGGTCCTGGTCGGTCCCTGGTCTGTCCCTGGATGGGAGACCAGATGCTGCTGGAAGTGGTGTTGGAGGGCCAGTAGGAGGCACTCTTTCCTCTGGTCTAAAAAAATATCCCAATACCCCAGGGCAGTGATTAGGGACATTGCCCTGTGTAGGGTGCTGTCTTTCAGATGGGAAGTTAAATGGGTGTCCTGACTCTGTGTGGTCACTACATATCCCAAGAAACGTATTGCAAGACTAGGGGTGTTAACCCCGGTGTCCTGGCTAAATTCCCAATCCTGCCCTCATACCACCATGGCCACCTAATCATCCCCAGCTTCCAATTGGCTCATTCCTCTCCCCTGTAACTATTCTCCAGGTTGTTGCTGAGAATGTGTTCTCAAATAAAAAAGTAAAT
>NC_059206.1:7319786-7341279 GCF_020615455.1 Coregonus clupeaformis
AGAAGATTAGTTGTGTATCGTCAGCGTAGCAATGATAGGAGAGGCCATGTGAGGATATGACAGAGCCAAGTGACTTGGTGTATAGGGAGAAAAGGAGAGGGCCTAGAACTGAGCCCTGGGGGACACCAGTGGTGAGAGCACGTGGTGCGGAGACAGCTTCTCGCCACGCCACTTGGTAGGAGCGACCGGTCAGGTAGGACGCAATCCAGGAGTGAGCCGCGCCGGAGATGCCCAGCTCGGAGAGGGTGGAGAGGAGGATCTGATGGTTCACAGTATCAAAGGCAGCAGACAGGTCTAGAAGGACAAGAGCAGAGGAGAGAGAGTTAGCTTTAGCAGTGCGGAGAGCCTCCGTGACACAGAGAAGAGCAGTCTCAGTTGAATGACCAGTCCTGAAACCTGACTGGTTTGGATCAAGAAGGTCATTCTGAGAGAGATAGCAAGAGAGTTGGCTAAAGACGGCACGCTCAATAGTTTTGGAAAGAAAATAAAGAAGGGATACTGGTCTGTAGTTGTTGACATCAGTGGGATCGAGTGTTGGTTTTTTGAGAAGGGGAGCAACTCTCGCTCTCTTGAAGACGGAAGGGACATGGCCAGCGGTCAAGGATGAGTTGATCAGCGAGGTGAGGTAGGGGAGAAGGTCACCGGAGATGGTCTGGAGAAGAGAGGAGGGGATGGGGTCAAGAGGGCAGGTTGTTGGGCGGCCTGCAGTCACAAGTCGCAGGATTTTATCTGGAGAGAGAGGGGAGAAAGAAGTCAAAGCATAGGGTAGGGCAGTGTAGTAGGGACAAGCAGTGTCATTAGACTTAACAAACGAGGATCGGATGTCGTCAACCTTCTTTTCAAAGTGGTTGACGAAGTCATCCACAGAGAGAGAGGAGGGGGGAGGATTCAGCAGGGAGGAAAATGTGGCAAAGAGCTTCCTAGGGTTAGAGGCAGATGCTTGGAATTTAGAGTGGTAGAAAGTGGCCTTAGCAGCAGAAACAGATGAAGAAAATGTAGAGAGGAGGGAGTGAAAAGATGCCAGGTCGGCAGAGCTCGCAATGAGTCATCAAGCCACGGAGCTGGAGGGGAGGACCGAGCCGGCCGGGAGGATAGGGGACACAGAGAGTCAAAGGATGCAGAAAGGGAGGAGAGGAGGGTTGAGGAGGCAGAATCAGGAGATTGGAGGGAGAAGGATTGAGCAGAGGGAAGAGATGATAGGATGGAAGAGGAGAGAGTAGTGGGAGAGAGAGAGCGAAGGTTGCGGCGGCGCATTACCATCTGTGTAGGGGCAGAGTGAGTAGTGTTGGAGGAGAGCGAGAGAGAAAAGGAAACAAAGTAGTGGTCGGAGACATGGAGGGGAGTTGCAGTGAGATTAGTAGAAGAGCAGCATCTAGTAAAGATGAGGTCAAGCGTATTGCCTGCCTTGTGAGTAGGGGGGGACGGTGAGAGGGTGAGGTCAAAAGAGGAGAGGAGTGGAAAGAAGGAGGCAGAGAGAAATGAGTCAAATGTGGACATAGGGAGGTTGAAATCCCCCAAAACTGTGAGGGGTGAGCCATCCTCAGGAAAGGAACTTATCAAGGCTTCAAGCTTATTGATGAACTCTCCAAGGGAACCTGGAGGGCGATAGATGACAAGGATATTAAGCTTAAATGGGCTAGTGACTGTGACAGCATGGAATTCAAATGAGGAGATAGACAGATGGGTTAGGGGAAAAATTGAGAATGTCCACTTGGGAGAGATGAGGATTCCTGTGCCACCACCCCTCTGACCAGATGCTCTCGGGGTATGCGAGAACACATGGTCAGACGAGGAGAGAGCAGTAGGAGTAGCAGTGTTTTCAGTGGTAATCCATGTTTCCGTCAGCGCCAGGAAGTCGAGGGACTGGAGGTTAGCATAGGCTGGGATGAAGTCAGCTTTGTTGGCAGCAGAACGGCAGTTCCAGAGGCTGCCTGAGACCTGGAACTCCAGGTGTGGGGTGCGTGCAGGGACCACCAGGTTAGAGAGGCAGCAGCCACGCGGTGTGAGGCGTTTGTGTAGCCTGTGCAGAGAGGAGAGAACAGGGATAGGCAGAGGCATAGTTGACAGGCTGTAGCAAATGGCTACAATAATGCAGAGGAGATCGGAATGAAATGAACTAAACATCTGGGAGAGGAGAGAGCAGGGCCTCCCTCACCAAAACTTCCACCTCAGAAACTATAATTGTTTCACTGAACCACCCGAACAAAAACTCTCCCAACTTCCACCTTTAGAAATCAGAATTGTTGTGAACCACAGCGGTTCAATGTTTAAAGGAATAGACTCAACCCACTTTATTCAGCTAGCTAACTATGACACCATAGCTAACTAGCATGCTAGCATCCAATAACACACAGTTTAGCACCAACACTTGGTCACAACAAACCACCAATAGTGTGTTAACACACTAAGCAGATAATTCGTGTCCGTTAATTCGTGTCCTACACATCAACCCCTAACTAGCCCCTACCCTTCTACACTTCAACCACTAACTAGCCCCTACCACTCTACATTTCAACCCTTAACTAGCCCCTACCCCTCTACACTTCAACCCCTAACTAGCCCCTACCCCTCTAAACTTCAACCCGTAACAAGCCCCTACCACCCTACACATCAACACCTAACTAGCCCCTTCCCTTCTAAACTTCAACCACTAACTAGCCCCTACCCCTCTACATTTCAAACCTTAACTAAACCCTACCCTTCTACACCGACCCCTAACTAGCCCCTACCCCTCTACACTTCAACACCTAACTAGCCCCTACCCCTCTACACTTCAACCTCTAACTAGCCCCTACCCCCTACCCCTCCACACTTCAACCCCTAACTAGCCCATACCCCTCTACATTTCAACCCCTAACAAGCCCCTACCCCTCTAAACTTCAACCCCTAACTAGCCCCTACCCCGCTACACTTCAACCCCTAACTACCTCCTACCCCTCTACACTTCAACCCCTAACTAACCCTTACCCCTCTACACTTCAACCCCTAATTAGCCCATTCCCCTCAACACGTCAACCACTAACTAGCCCCTACCCATCTGCACTTCAACACCTAACTAGCCACTACCCCTCTATTCTTCAACCCCTAACAAGCCCTTACCCCTCTACACTTCAACCCCTAACTAGTCCCTACCCCTCTACACTTCAACACCTAACTAGCCCCTACCCCTCTAAACTTCAACCCCTAAATAGACCCTACCCCTCTACACTTCAACACCTAACTAGTCCATTCCCCTCTACACTTCAATCCCTAACAAGCCCCTACCCCTCTAAACGTCAACCCCTAACTAGCCCATACCCCTCTACACTTCAACCCCTAACTAGCCCCTACCCCTCTACACTTCAGCCCCTACACCATACCCTACCCCTCTACCCTTCAACCCTTAACTAGCCCCTACCCCGCTACACTTCAGCCCCTAACTAGCCCCTACCGCTCTACACTTAGAAACCTAACTAGCCCCTACCACTCTACACTTCAACCCCTAACTATCCCCTACCCCTCTACATTTCAACCCCTAACTGGCCCTTACCCCTCTACACTTCAACACCTAACTAGCCCCTACCCCTCTACACTTCAACCTCTAACTAGCCCCTACCCCCTACCCCTCCACACTTCAACCCCTAACTAGCCCATACCCCTCTACATTTCAACCCCTAACAAGCCCCTACCCCTCTAAACTTCAACCCCTAACTAGCCCCTACCCGCTACACTTCAACCCCTAACTACCTCCTACCCCTCTACACTTCAACCCCTAACTAACCCTTACCCCTCTACACTTCAACCCCTAATTAGCCCCTTCCCCTCAACACGTCAACCACTAACTAGCCCCTACCCATCTGCACTTCAACACCTAACTAGCCACTACCCCTCTATTCTTCAACCCCTAACAAGCCCTTACCCCTCTACACTTCAACCCCTAACTAGTCCCTACCCCTCTACACTTCAACACCTAACTAGCCCCTACCCCTCTAAACTTCAACCCCTAAATAGACCCTACCCCTCTACACTTCAACACCTAACTAGCCCCTACCCCTCTAAACTTCAACCCCTAACTAGCTCCTACCCCTCTACACTTCAACCCCTAACTAGCCCCTACGACCCTACTACTCTACACTTCAACACCAAACTAGCACCTACCCCTCTACACTTCGACCCCTAACTAACCCCTACCCCTCTACACTTCAACCCTTAACTAGCCCCTACCCCTCTAAACTTCAACCCCTAACAAGCCCCTACCACCCTACACATCAACCCCTAACTAGCCCCTACCCTTCTACACTTCAAACACTAACTAGCCCCTACCACTCTACATTTCAACCCTTAACTAGCCCCTACCCCTCTACACTTCAACCCCTAACTAGCCCCTACCCCTCTAAACTTCAACCCGTAACAAGCCCCTACCACCCTACACATCAACCCCTAACTAGCCCCTACCCTTCTACACTTCAACCACTAACTAGCCCCTACCCCTCTACACTTCAACCCCTAACTAGCCCCTACCCCCTACCCCTCTACACTTCAACCCCTAACTAGCCCCTACCCCTCTACACTTCAACCCCTAACTAGTCCCTACCCCCTACCCCTCTACACTTCAACCCTTAACTAGCCCATACCCCTCTACACTTCAACCCCTAACAAGCCCCTACCCTCTAAACTTCAACCCCCTAACTCAGCCCCTACCCCGCTCACACTTCAACCCCTAACTACCTCCACCCTCTACACTTCAACCCCCTAACTCAACCCTTACCCTCTACACTTCAACCCCTAATTAGCCCATTCCCCTCAACACGTCAACCACTAACTAGCCCCTACCCATCTGCACTTCAACACCTAACTAGCCACTACCCCTCTATTCTTCAACCCCTAACAAGCCCCTACCCCTCTACACTTCAACCCCTAACTAGTCCCTACCCCTCTACACTTCAACACCTAAATAGCCCCTACCCCTCTAAACTTCAACCCCTAAATAGACCCTACCCTCTACACTTCAACACCTAACTAGCCCCTACCCTTCTAAACTTCAACCCCCTAACTAGCTCCTACCCCTCTACACTTCAACCCCTAACTAGCCCCTACGACCCTACTACACTACACTTCAACACCAAACTAGCACCTACCCCTCTACACTTCGACCCCTAACTAACCCCTACCCCTCTACACTTCAACCCTTAACTAGCCCCTACCCTCTAAACTTCAACCCCTAACAAGCCCCTTACTACCCTACACATCAACCCCTAACTAGCCCCTACCCCTTCTACACTTCAAACACTAACTAGCCCCTACCACTCTACATTTCAACCCTTAACTAGCCCCTACCCTCTACACTTCAACCCCTAACTAGCCCCTACCCCCTCTAAACTTCAACATGTAAACAAGCCCCTACCACCCTACACATCAACCCCTAAATAGCCCCTACCCTTCTACACTTCAACCACTAACTAGCCCCTACCCCTCTACACTTCAACCCCTAACTAGCCCCTACACCCTACCCCTCTACACTTCAACCCCTAACTAGCCCCTACCCCGCTACACTTCAACCCCTAACTAGTCCCTATCCCCTACCCCTCTACACTTCAACCCTTAACTAGCCCATACCCCTCTACACTTCAACCCCTAACAAGCCCCTACCCCTCTAAACTTCAACCCCTAACTAGCCCCTACCCCACTACACTTCAACCCCTAACTACCTCCTACCGCTCTACACTTCAACCCTTAACTAACCCCTACCCCTCTACACTTCAACCACTAACTAGCCCCTACCCCTCTAAACTTCAACCCCTAACAAGCCCCTACCACCCTACACATCAACCCCTAACTAACCCCTACCCTTCTACACTTCAAACACGAACTAGCCCCTACCACTCTACATTTCAACCCTTAACTAGCCCCTACCCCTCTACAGTTCAACCCCTAACTACCTCCTACCCCTCTACACTTCAACCCCTAACTAACCCATACCCCTCTACACTTCAACCCCTAACAAGCCCCTACCCCTCTAAACTTCAACCCCTAACTAGCCCCTACCACTCTACATTTCAAACCTTAACTAGCCCCTACCCCTCTACACTTCAACCCCTAACTACCTCCTACCCCTCTACACTTCAACCCCTAACTAACCCCTACCCCTCTACACTTCAACCCTTAACTAGCCCCTACCACTCCACACTTCAAACCTTAACTAGCCCCTACCCGTCTACACTTCGTCCCCTAACTAACCCCTACCCCTCTACACTTCAACCCTTAACTAGCCACTCCACACTTCAAACCTTAACTAGCCCTACCACTCTACACTTCAACCCCTAACTAGCCCCTACCCCTCTACACTTCAACCCCAACTAGCCCCTACCCCTCTAAACTTCAACCCCTAACAAGCCCCTACCACCCTACACATCAACCCCTAACTAGCTCCTACCCTTCTACACTTCAACCCCTAACAAGCCCCTACCACTCTACACTTCAACACCTAACTTGCCCCTACCCCTCTACACCTCAACCCCTAACTAGCGCCTACCGCTCTGGACTTCAACCCTTAACTATACCCTACCCTTCTACACCGACCCCTAACTAGCCCCTACCCCTCTACACTTAAACCCCTAAGTAGTCCCTACCCCTCTACACTTCAACCCTTAACTATACCCTACCCTTCTACACCGACCCCTAACTAGCCCCTACCCCCTACCACTCTACACTTCAACCCCTAACTAGTCCATTCCCCTCTACACTTCAATCCCTAACAAGCCCCTACCCTCTAAACGTCAACCCCTAACTAGCCCATACCCTCTACACTTCAACCCCCTAACTAGCCCCTACCCTCTACACTTCAGCCCCTACACCATACCCTACCCCTCTACCCTTCAACCCTTAACTAGCTTCCCTACGCCGCTACACTTTCAGCCCCTAACTAGCCCCTACCGCTCTACACTTAGAAACCTAACTAGCCCCTACCACTCTACACTTCAACCCCTAACTAGCCCTTACCCTATACACTTCAACCCCTAACTGGCCCTTACCCCTCTACACTTCAACACCTAACTAGCCCTACCCCTCTACACTTCAACCCCTAACTAGCCCCTACCCCCTACCCCTCTACACTTCAACCCCTAACTAGCCCCTACCCCATACCCTCTACACTTCAACCCCAACTAGCCCCTACCCTCTAAACGTCAACCCCTAACTAGCCCATACCCCTCTACACTTCGACCCCTAACTAGCCCCTACCCTCTACACTTCAGCCCCCTACACCATACCCTACCCCTCTACACTTCAACCCCTTAACTAGCCCTACGCCGCTACACTTCAGCTGCCCCTAACTCCCTACCGCTCTACACTTAGAAACCTAACTAGCCCCTACCACTCTACACTTCAACCCCCTAACTAGCCCTTACCCCTATACACTTCAACCCCTAACTGGCCCTTACCCCTCTACACTTCAACACCTAACTAGCCCCTACCCCTCTACACTTCAACCCCTAACTAGCCCCTACCCCCTACCCCTCTACACTTCAACCCCTAACTAGCCCCTACCCCTCTACACTTCAACCCCTAACTAGCCCCTACCTCTCTACACTTAGACCCCTTACTAGCCCCTACCCCTCTACACTTCAACCCCTAACTAGCCCCTAACAAACTACACTTCAACCCCTAACTAGCCCCTACCCGCTACACTTCAACCCCTAACTAGCCCCTCCCCCACTACACTTCAAATTATAACTATCCCCTACCCCTCTACACTTCAAACCCCTAACAAGCCCCTACGCCGCTACACTTCATCCCCTTACTAGCCCCTACCGCTCTACACTTAGAAACCGAACTACCTCCTACCCCTCTACACTTCAACCCCTAACTAACCCTTACCCCTCTACACTTGAACCCTTAACTAGCCCTTACCACTCCACACTTCAAACCTTAACTGGCCCCTTACCCGTCTACACTTCGTCCCCCTAACTAACCCCTACCCCTCTACACTTCAACCCTTAACTAGCCACTCCACACTTCAAACTTAACTAGCCCCTACCACTCTACACTTCAACCCCTAACTAGCCCCTACCCCTCTACACTTCAACCCCAACAAGCCCCTACCCCTCTAAAATTCAACCCCTAACAAGCCCCTACCACCCTACACATCAACCCCTAACTAGCTCCTACCCTTCTACACTTCAACCCCCTAACAAGCCCTACCACTCTACACTTCAACACCTAACTTGCTCCCTACCCCTCTACACCTCAACCCCTAACTAGCGCCTACCTCTCTGGACTTCAAACCTTAACTATACCTTACCCTTCTACACCGACCCCTAACTAGCCCCTACCCCTCTACACTTAAACCCCTAAGTAGTCCCTACCCCTCTACACTTCAACCCTTAACTATACCCTACCCTTCTACACCGACCCCTAACTAGCCCCTACCCCCTACCCCTCTACACTTCAACCCCTAACTAGTCCATTCCCCTCTACACTTCAATCCCTAACAAGCCCCTACCCCTCTAAACATCAACCCCTAACTAGCCCATACCCCTCTACACTTCAACCCCTAACTAGCCCCTACCCCTCTACACTTCAGCCCCTACACCATACCCTACCCCTCTACCCTTCAACCCTTAACTAGCCCCTACCCCGCTACACTTCAGCCCCTAACTAGCCCCTACCACTCTACACTTAGAAACCTAACTAGCCCCTACCACTCTACACTTCAACCCCTAACTATCCCCTACGCCTCTACATTTCAACCCCTAACTGGCCCTTACCCCTCTACACTTCAACACCTAACTAGCCCCTACCCCTCTACACTTCAACCCCTAACTAGCCCCTACCCCTCTACATTTCAACAACTAACTAGCCCTTACCCCTATACACTTCAACCCCTAACTGGCCCTTACCCCTATACACTTCAACACCTAACTAGCCACTACCCCTCTACTCTTCAGCCGCTAACTAGCCCCTACCCCCCTACCACTCTACACTTCAACTCCTAACTAGCCCCTACCCCATACCCCTCTACACATCAACCCTTAACTAGCTCCTACCCCACTACACTTCAACCCTCTAACTAGCCCCTACCTCCCTACACTTAGACCCCTAACTAGCCCCTACCTCTCTACACTTCAACCCCTAACTAGCCCCAAACCCACTACACTTCAACCCCTAAATAGCCCCTACCCGCTACACTTCAACCCCTAACTAGCCCCTCCCCCACTACACTTAAAATTATAACTATTCCCTACCCCTCTACACTTCAACCCCTAACTAGCCCCTACCCCTCTACACTTCAACCCTTAACTAGCTCCTACCCTTCTACTCTTCAACTCCTAACTAGCCCCTACCCTCTACACTTCAACTCCTAACTAGCCCTTACCCTCTACACTTCAACCCCTAACTAGCCCATTCCCCTCAACACGTCAACCACTAACTAGCCCCTACCCCTCTACACTTCAACCCCTAACTAGCCCCTACCCCTCTACACTTCAGCCCCCTACACCAGTCCCTACCCCTCTACCCTTCAACCCCTAACTAGCCCCTACCCCTACTACACTTCAGCCCCTAACTAGCCCCTACCACTCTACACTTCGAAACCCTAACTAGCCCCTACCACTCTACCCTTCAACCCCTAACTATCTCTACGCCTCTACATTTCAACCCCTAACTGGCCCTTACCCCTCTACACTTCAACACTCTAACTAGCCCCTACCCTCTACACTTCAACCCCCTAACTATCCCTTCCATCCCTACCCCTCTACACTTCAACCCTAACTAGCCCTACCCCATACCCTCTACACTACAACCCCTTAACTAGCTCCTACACCCACTACACTTCAACCCCTAACTAGCCCCTACCTCTCTACACTTCAGACCCCTAACTAGCCCCTACCCCTCTACACTTCAACCCCTAACTAGCCCCTAACCCACTACATTTCAACCCCTAACTAGCCCCTAACCGCTACACTTCAACCCCTAACTAGCCCCTCCCCCAATATACTTCAAATTATAACTATCCCCTACCCCTCTACACTTCAACCCCTAACTAGCCCCTACCCCGCTACACTTCATCCCCTTACTAGCCCCTACCGCTCTACACTTCGGAAACCTAACTAGCCCGTACCCCTCTACACTTCAACCCCCTAACTAGCCCCTACCCCTCTACATTTCAACAACTAACTAACCCTTACCCCTATTCACTTCAACCCCTAACTGGCCCTTACCCCTCTACACTTCAACACCTAACTAGCCCCTACCCCTCTACTCTTCAGCCGCTAACTAGCCCCTACCCCCTACCCCTCTACACTTCAACCCTAACTAGCCCTACCCCATACCCCTCTACATCAACCCTTAACTAGCTCCCTACCCTACTACACGTCAACCCTCTAACTAGCCCCTACCTCCCTACACTTCGAACCCCTAACTAGCCCCCTACCTCTCTACACTTCAACCCCTAACTAGCCCCAAACCCACTACACTTCAACCACTAAATCAGCCCCTACCCGCTACACTTCAACCCCCTAACTAGCCTCCCCCTACTACACTTCAAATCACTAAACTATTCCCTACCCCTCTACACTTCAACCCCTAACTAGCCCCTACCCCCTCTACATTTCAACCCCTAACTAGCCCCTACCCTTCTACTCTTCAACTCCTAACAAGCCCCTTACCACTCTACACTTCAACCCTTAACTAGTCCCTACCCTCTACACTTCAACACCCTAACTAACCCCTACCCTCTAAACTTCAACCCCTAAATAGCCCCTTACCCTCTACACTTCAACCCCTAACTAGCCCCTACCCTCTAAACTTCAACCCTAACTAGCCCCTACCACTCTACACTTCAGCACCTCTAACTAACCTACCCCTCTACACTTCCAAACCCTAACTAGCCCCTTACCACTCCACACTTCAAACCCTTAACTAGCCCCTACCCCTACACTTCAACCACTAACTCAGCCCTTACCCCTCTACACTTCAACCCTTAACTAGCCCCTGACCCTCTAAACTGCGACCCCCTAACTAGCCCTACCACCCACACATCAACCCCTAACTAGCCCCTACCCTTCTACACTTCAAACACTATCTAGCCCCTACCACTCTACACTTTCAACCCTAACTAACCCCCTACCCTCTAAACTTCAACCCTAAGCTAGCTCCTACCCCTCTACACTTCGACCCCTAACTAACTCCCTACCTCTACACTTCAACCCCTATTAACTAGCCCCCTACCACTCCACACTTCAAACCTTAACTAGCCCTACCACTCTACACTTCAACCCCTAACTAGCCCTTACCCCTCTACACTTCAACCCCTAACTAGCCCGTACCCTCTAAACCTCAACCCTAACAAGCCCCTACCACCCTGCACATCAACCCCAACTAGCCCCTTCCACCTTCTACACTTCAAACACTAACTAGCCCCTACCACTCTACATTTCAACCCTTAACTAGCCCCTACCCCTCTACATTCAACCCTAACTACCCCTACCCCTCTACACTTCAACCCCTAACTAGCCCATACCCCTCTACACTTCAACCCCCTAACAAGCCCCTACCCTCTAAACTTCAACCCCTAACTAGCCCTCTACCCACTACACTTCAACCCCTAACTAGCCCCTACCACTCACATTTCAAACCTTAACTAGCCCCTACCCTCTACACTTCAACCCCCTAACTACCTCCTACCCCTCTACACTTCAACCCCTAACTAGCCCCTACCCCTCTACACTTCAACCTCAGCCCCTACCACTCACACTTCAAACCTTAACTAGCCCCTACCCGTCTACACTTCACCCTAACTAACCCCTACCCTCTACACTTCAACCCTTAACTAGCCACTCACACTTCAAACCTTAACTAGCCCTACCACTCTACACTTCAACCCCTTAACTAGCCCCTACCCCTCACACTTCAACCCCAACTAGCCCCTACCCTCTAAACTTCAACCCTAACAAGCCCCTACCACCCTACACATAAACCCCTAACTAGCTCCTACCCTTCTACACTTCAACCCCTAACAAGCCCCTACCACTCTACACTTCAACACCCTAACTTGCCCCTACCTCTACACCTCAACCCCTAACTAGCGCCTACCGCTTGGACTTCAACCCTAACTATACCCCTACCCTTCTACACCTCAACTCCTAACTAGCCCCTACCCCTCTACACTTAAACCCCTAAGTAGTCCCTACCCCTCTACACTTCAACCCTTAACTATACCCTACCCTTCTACACCGACCCCTAACTAGCCCCCTACCCCTACCACTCTACACTTCAACCCCTAACTAGTCCATTCCTCTACACTTCAATCCCTAACAAGCCCCTACCCCTCTAAACGTCAACCCCTAACTAGCCCATACCCTCTACACTTCAACCCCTAACTAGCCCCTACCCCTACACTTCAGCCCTACACATAGCCCTACCCTCTACACTTCAACATCTATCTAGCCCTACGCCTTACACTTCAGCCCCTAACTAGCCCCTTACCGCTCTACACTTCGAAACCTTAACTAGCCCCTACCCACTCTACACTTCAACCCCTAACTAGCCCTTACCCTCATACACTTCAACCCCTAACTAGCCCCTCTACCCTCTACACTTCAACACCTAACTAGCCCTACCCCTCTACACTTCAACCCCTAACTCGGCCCCTCCCCCTACCCTCTACACTTCAACCCCTAACTAGCCCTACCCCATACCCTCTACACTTCAACCCCAACTAGCCCTACCCTCCTAAACGTCAACCCCTAACTAGCCATACCCCTCCTTCAACCCCCTAACTAGCCCCTACCCCTCTACACTTCAGCCCCTACACCATACCCTGCCTCTACACTTCAACCCTTAACTCAGCCCCTACGCGCTACACTTCAGCCCCTAACTCAGCCCCCTCACCGCTCTACACTTAGAAACCTAACTAGCCCCTACCACTCTACACTTCAACCCTTAACTAGCCCTTACCCTATACACTTCAACCCCTAACTAGCCCTACCCTCTACACTTCAACACCTAACTAGCCCCTACCCTCTACACTTTCAACCCTAACTAGCCCCTACCCCCTACACTCTACACCCAACCCTAACTAGCCCCTACCCCCATACCCCTCTACACTTCAACCCCCTAACTAGCCCCTACCTCTCTACACTTGAGACCCCTTACTAGCCCCTACCCCTCTACACTTCAACCCCTAACTAGCCTAACAAACTACACTTCAACCCCCTAATTAGCCCTACATTCTACTTCAACCCTAACTAGCCCTCCCCACTACACTTCAAATTTAACTATCCCTACCCTCTACACTTCAAACCCCTAACAAGCCCTACCCGCTACACTTCATCCTTACTAGCCCCTACGCTCTACACTTAGAAACTGAACTCACCTCCTACCCCTCTACACTTCAACCCCTAACTAGCCCTACCCCTCTACACTTGAACCCTTAACTAGCTCCCTACCACCCCCACACTTCAAACCTTAACTAGCCCCTACCCGTCTACACTTCGTCCCCTAACTAACCCCTACCCCCTCTACACTTCAACCCTTAACTAGCCACTCCACACTTCAAACCTTAACTAGCCCTACCACTCTACACTTCAACCCCTAACTAGCCCCTACCCCTCTACACTTCAACCCCAACAAGCCCCTACCCCTCTAAAATTCAACCCCTAACAAGCCCCTACCACCCTACACGTCAACCCCTAACTAGCTCCTACCCTTCTACACTTCAACCCCTAACAAGCCCCTACCACTCTACACTTCAACACCTAACTTGCCCCTACCCCTCTACACCTCAACCCCTAACTAGCGCCTACCTCTCTGGACTTCAAACCTTAACTATACCTTAGCCTTCTACACCGACCCCTAACTAGCCCCTACCCCTCTACACTAAAACCCCTAAGTAGTCCCTGCAGCCTCCTACACTTCAACCCTTAACTATACCCCTACCCTTCTACACCGACCCCTAACTAGCCCCTACCCTACCCTCTACACTTCAACCCCCTAACTAGTCCATTCCCCTCTACACTTCAACCCTAACAAGCCCCTACCCTTCTAAACGTCAACCCCTAACTAGCCCTACCCCCTCTACACTTCAACACTAACTAGCCCCCTACCCTCTACATTCAGCCCCTACACTATACCCTACCCTCTACCCTTCAACCCTTAACTAGCCCTACCCCGCTACACTCAGCCCCTAACTAGCCCCTGCCGCTCTGCCACTTAGAAACCTAACTAGCCCCTACCACTCTACACTTCAACCCCTAACTATCCCTACCCTCTACATTTCAACCCCTAACTGGCCCCTTACCCTCTACACTTCAATACCTAACTAGCCCCTACCCCTCTACACTTCAACCCCTAACTAGCATTATCATCCCTACCCTCTACACTTCAACCCCTAACTCAGCCCCCTACCCCATACCCCTCTACACTTCAACACTTAACTGGCTCCTACCCCTACTACACTTCAACCCCTAACTAGCCCCCTACCTCTCTACACTTAGACCCCTAACTAGCTCCCTACCCTTCTACACTTCAACCCCTAACTAGCCCCTAACCCTACTACATTTCAACCCCTAACTAGCTCCCTAACCTACACTTCAACCCCTAACTAGCCCCTCCCCACTACACTTCAAATTATAACTATCCCTACCCCTCTACACTTCAACCCCTAACTAGCCCATACCCCTACACTTCATCCCTTAACTAGCCCCTACCGCTCTACACTTAGAAACCTAACTAGCCCCTACCCCTCTACACTTCAACCCCTAACTAGCCCCTACCCCTCTACATTTCAACAACTAACTAGCCCTTACCCCTATACACTTCAACCCCTAACTGGCCCTTACCCCTATACACTTAAACAACCGAACTAGCCACTACTCTACTCTTCAGCCGCTAACTAGCCCCTACCCCCTACCACTCTACACGTCAACTCCCTAACTAGCCCCTACCCCATACCCTCTACACATCAACCCTTAACCAGCTCCTACCCCACTACACTTCAACCCCTAACTAGCCCCTACCTCCCTATACTTAGACCCCTAACTAGCCCCTACCTCTCTACACTTCAACCCCTAACTAGCCCCTAACCCACTACACTTCAACCCCTAAATAGCCCCTACCCGCTACACTTCAACCCCTAACTAGCCCCTCCCCCACTACACTTCAAATTATAACTATTCCCTACCCCTCTACACTTCAACCCCTAACTAGCCCTACCCCTCTACACTTCAACCCTTAACTAGCTCCTACCCCTTCTGCTCTTCAACTCCTAACTGGCCCCCTACCCTCTACACTTCAACTTCTAGCTAGCCCTTACCCCTCTACACTTCAATCCCTAACAAGCCCCTACCCTCTAAACATCAACCCTAACTAGCCCATACCCTCTACACTTCTACCCTAACGCCCCTACCCTCTACACTTCGCCTCCATACCCTACCCTCTACCCCCTTCAACCCCTTAACTAGCCCCTACCCCGTTTCACTTCAGCCCCCTAACTCAGCTCCCCTACCACTCTACACTTCCGAGAAACCTAACTGGCCCTACCACTCTACACTTCAACCCCTAACTACTCCCTACGCCTCTACATTTCAACCCCTAACTGGCACCCTCTACACTTCAACACCTAACTAGCCCCTACCCTCTACACTTCAACCCCTAACTATCCTTTACATCCCTACCCCCTACACTTCAACCCCTAACTAGCCCCTACCCATACCTCTACACTACAACCCTTAACTAGCTCCTACCCCTACTACACTCAACCCTAACTGCTACCCCTACCCTACACTTAGACCCCTAACTCAGCTCCCTACTCCCTACACTTCAACCCCTAACTAGCTCTTAACCCACTAAGATTTCAACCCTAACTCGGCTCCTAACCCTCTACACTTCAACCCCTAATTCTAGCTCTCTCTCTAATATACTTCAAATTATAACTATCCACTACCTACACTCAACCCTAATTACCCCCTCCACACTCATCCCAGCTCCCCCTACTAAAACCACACACACACTTTCAACCCCCTAACTCGGCTCCCTACCCTCTAACACTTCAACACCTAACTAGCCCCTACCCCTATTCACTTCAACCCCTAACTGGCCCCTACCTTTACACCTCTACACTCTAATTCAAAGCCTCTACCTCTACTACTCTTCAGCCAGCAACCAGCCCCTACTCCCCTACCTCTACACTTCAACCTCCTAACTAGCTCTTTCCTCATACTCTACTACATCAACCCTTAACTAGCACTTACTTACTACTGCCAACCCCCTAACTAGCCCCTACTCTCCCTACACTTCAGACCCTCTAACTCAGCTCCTACCTTCTACATCAACCCTAACCAGCCCCAACCCACACATCAACCTAACTAGCCCCTTACTCTACAACACTTCAACCTCTACCTAGCTCCCTCTCCCACTACACTTAAAACTATAACTACTTCCTACCCCATACACTTCAACCTCTAATCTAGCTCCCTACCCTACACTTCAACCTTAATTAGCTCCTACCGCTTCTACTTTCAACTCCTAACTAGCCTCTACACCTACACTTCAACTCTAACAAGCCCCTTACCTCTACACTTCAACCCCTAATTAGCCCCACTCAGCCAACCACTAACTCAGCTCTACCACTCCCTATGCACTCCCAACCCCTAACTAGCTACTACCCTCTACTCTTCAACCCCTAACAAGCTCCTTACCCCCTACACTTCAACCCCCAACTAGCCCCTATCCTCTACACTTCAACACCTAAATAACCCTACTTCTTCTTACACTTCAACTCCCTTAACCAGCTCCCTACATTCTAAACTTCCCAACCCCTAACTAGCACTCTACCCTCTACACTTCGAATCTAACTAACCCCTTTACCCTCTACACTTTCAACCCTTAACTCAGCTCCCTACTACTCACATGCTTCAAACCTTAACTAGCTCTCTACCTCTCCACACTTCAACACCCTAACTAGGCCTTCTTACCCTCTACACTTCAATCCCTAATCTAGTCTGCACTCTCTAAATCTCAAACTCCCCAACAAGCTCTCTACCACCCTACATATCAACCCCAACTCAGCTCCCTTGCCTCTTCTACACTGACTCAAACACTATTCTAGCCTCTACCACTTTACACTTCAACCCTTAAATCTAGCTCCCCTACCCTCTAAACTTCAACCTCTAAATCCAGCACCTACCCTCTACACTTCTGACTTCAACTGACCCCTACCCTCTACATACTCAACCTTTAACTAGCTCCTACTCACTCTACACTTCTAAACCTTAACTCAGCTCCTTTACCCTCTACACACTTCAACCCCTAACTAGCTTCTTACTTCCTACATACTTCAACCCCCTAACTAGCCTGTACTTTAAATTCCCAACCCTAACAAGCTTGCCTTTACCACTCCTACACATCAACCCTAATTCAGCCCCTTACCTCTACACTTCAAACACTAACTCAGCCTCTCCACTCTGTACATTAACCTTTTAACTAGCTCCTACCTTCCACTTCAACTCTTATCCAGCCCCCTACCACCCACACTTCAAACTTTAATTGTAGCTCCTTTACTCCTCCACACTTCAAACCCCTAATTCAGCCTTTACATCTTCCTACACTTCAGGGTCCCCTAATCTAGCCTGCACTTTCTAAATTTCAACCCCTAATAGCCCTTTACCACCTTACACATCAACTCCCCAACTCAGCTCCCTTGCACTCTCTACACTTCAAACACTTATCTAGCCTCTACCACTTGCCACTTCAACCTCTTAATTCAGCCTCCTACCTCTAAATCTCAACCCCAAACCAGCACTCTACTCTCTACATCGATTTAACTAACTCCTCTACCTCTACACTTCAACCCCTAACTCAGCTCCTCTACCACTCCACACTTCAAACTCTGAACCAGCCTTTGTACCTCTCCACACTTCAACCCTAACCAGCCCCTTACTCCCTCTACACTTCAACCCTAACCAGCTCCGAGCACTCCTCTAAATCTCAACTCCTAACAAGCCTCTACCACTTCTACACATCAACCCCTAACTAGCTCCTACCCTACACTTCAAACACCAACCAGCCCCCTACCACTTAAGCATTTCAACCCTAACTAGCCCCCTACCCCTCTACACTTCAACCCCTAACTCAGCCTACCTCTAAACTTCAACCAGTAACAGCCACTACTTCACCTCTACACATCAACTGCTTAACTAGCTCCCCTACCCTTCTAAGCACTTCAACCACTAACTAGGCTCCCCTACCCCCTAGCACTTCAACACCCTAAATAGCCCCCTACTCCCCTACTCCTCTCCACCTCAATCCCTAACAAAGCCTTCTACTTCTAAACTTCAACCACACACGCAGCCCCTACCTCCTACTACACTTCAAATCCCCCTAACTACCTCTCCCTACCGCCGACACTTCAACCTCTTAACTCAACCCCTACTCCCTCTACACTTCGAACCACGAAATAGCCCCTACCCTCTAAACTTCAACCCCAACAAGCTCCCTACCTCACCCTACACATTCAATTCCTAACTAGCTCTTACTTTTTCTACATTCAACCACTAACTAGCCTCCTACCACTCAAAGCTCAACTTCAACTAGCCCTCTTACTTCCTTCTACACTTGGGACTCCCTAACTAACTCTACATCTAAATTTCAAATCTGTGGATCAGTCTCTACCACCTTTCACACATCAACCCCCAACTCAGCTCCCTACCTCTACACTTCAACTACTAACTCAGTCTCTTTACCACTTCACATTTCAACACTTAACTAACTAGCAATTCACTTCTACAACGTCTCTAACTCAGCCTTTGCCTCCCCTACACATCAAACCCTAACTCAGTCCCTACCTCTTTCTACACTTCAACCACTAACTAGCTCCCTACCCTCTCTACATTTTAAACCTTAACCAATTCAACTCCTACTCTTTCTACACGATTTACCTCACCAGCTCCCCTCTACCCCCTACACTTCAACACCTAACTCAGCTCTTACCTCTAAGCACTTCAACCCCTCAACTCACAGCCCCTACTCCTAAACCTCTCTACATTTCAACCCTTACCAGCACTATACCCTCTAACTTCAACCTCTAACTCACCTCTACTCCTCTACACTTTCAATCCCTAGTCCACCTCTATTTCCCGCACATCAACCATACTGTACAACTTCACACTTCAAACTCTTAACTCATTCTTTCTACTCTGTTTACCACTTTTAACTCCTAACTCGCTATGTCACACTTGCCTAGGACTTCTGTGTAAAGAGCTAGGTGTACTTTCTATTTGGTGGTGTTGGGGTTAGTGGAGTTTTCATTTCTTGTTGAGTTTTTAGTGGAGTGATTGGTCAATGACTCCCAATCGGAGGTAACGAGTGTCAGGCTGTCGGCTCATATCTCTGATTGGGAGCTGCTATATATACTGTTGTGTCTTTCACTGTTTGTTTGTGGGTTTTGTTCTAGTGTTCCATGTTTACTGTCAGTGTTACAGAGAGACTTCTACTATCGCCATTTGTTGTTTTTTTTGTGGTTGCTTTTATGAAATAGCCATTATGTTCACTGCACCGCTGCATTGGTCCGCTTCCTCAGACGCATCGTGACAGAAAAACCAACACAAGAGGACTAAGCATGCGTTTCAAGCTGCAACAGATCCACCTACACAGGATTTATATCCACTCTATAAGTGATTCACATGGACATGGGAGGAGATACTGGATGGTGAGTGGTCCTTGGGCACAACCGGAGAATATCGCTCTCTCGTGAAGAGCTGGGAGGCAGCTGAAGCAGGGATGGAGGCGATAGGCAGGAGGAGGCAGCACGGAGGCAAGGCTGGAAGTTCGGGAGTACTACACAGAAATTTTGGGGGGCGTACATGGTTTGGGCGCCTGGGCAGCAGGAGGCTGCCACAGGGAGATGTGGAGAGAAGGCTATCGGGATTCACGGAGCCCCACAGTGAGGGAGGGAGGCAGCAGCCGCACGGCATGAGGGAGATGCGGCACAGTCCGTCTCGGCTGCCTTGATCCAGCAGCCAGTGGTGAAGTTGCCGACCGCCTGCCGCAGCGACGCATTCTACGGGGGCGCTTACCAGCCCAGCCCGCCTCGTTTTCAGAGCCGCCCGCCAGACCGAGCTGCCAGAGCCTTTCCGCTAGACAGAATCATACACTTTATGGAATTGCAGGGAGCCGACGCATTGTGCTGGACTGGAGGCGGGTCTGAGACGGGCGGGGAGCGGGTTGGCGCGGGCGGGAGCCGCCCCTGCTGGGAGGGGGTGGATGACTTGCAATCCGAGGCTGGGGTCCGCTCACCGGCGAAGCCTCCCAGCCAGCACCACCAGCCAGCTATGAGCAGCCGGGATTCGCAACCTGCTATGAGTGCAGATCCGCAGCCGGCTATGAGCAGCCAGGGATTCACAGCTAGCTATGAGCAGCCAGACGCCTAAGCACAGCTATGAGCAGCCAGACCTCCAGCCAGCCATGAGCAGCCAGAACCTCGCCAGCCAGCCATGCGAGTAGCCAGATTCTCAGCTAGCTATGAGCAGCTAGATTCACAGCTAGCTATGAGCAGCCAGGATCTGGCTAGCTAGCTATGAGTGGCTAGATCCGCTAATGAGCTATGAGCAGCTAGATCCGCTAAGAAGCTATGAGAAGTTAGACTCACAAGCTGTAGCTAGGAGTAGCTAGATTCACAGCTAGCTAAGTGAGCAGCTAGATTCGCAGCTAGCTTATGAGGCAGCTAGGATTCAGTAGTTGGGCTATGAGTTGCCCAGCTAGGATCCACAGAGCTGGGCCCAGCCAGGACCCGTCTCAGAGCTGCCCAGCCAGGGATCTAGCTAGCAGCGAGCTCAGCCAGGGATCCGGCCAGAGCCGCCTCCAGCCAGGATTCAGCAGCGCAGCTATCGCGGGAGCTCGCCCAGCCAGATTCGCCAGAGCTGCCCAGCCAGGATCCGCCAGGAGCTGGGCCCAGCGCCAGGATTCGCCAGAGCTGCCCAGCTGGGATCTCGCTAGAGCTGCCCAGCCAGAGCCAGAGCTGCCCACCAGATTCGCTGAGCTGCCTGTTCTGTACACAGGATCTGCCAGGCGCTATGAGCTGCTCCTGTAGGATTGCAGAGCTGCCTGTTGTGGATCCGCGAGAGCTGCCCAGCTGCCATAGCGAGATTGCCAAAGCTGCGATCGGCAGAGCTTGCCCAGCCGTTCAGCGAGAGCTGTCCTAGTGGGAATGCTAGCAGCTGGATTTCGCAAGAGCTGCCCAGCGGGATTCGCGGAGCCGCCTAGCTGGATGCAGAGCTGCCTGGCCGGGATTCGCGCTAGAGCTGCCCAGCTGGGACCGCTGAGCTGCCCAGCCGGGATCCGGGCGCCAGGAGCTGCTCCAGCTGGATTCGCAGGTGCCTCCAGCTGGATCTCGCCAGAGCTGCCCAGGCCGTGGACTCGCGAGCTGCCCAGCCGGGACTTCGCGAGAGCTGCCCAGCCGGGATTCGCCAGAGCTGCCCAGCCGGGATCCAGAGCTGCCTCCAGCTGGATCTGCCAGAGCTTT
>NC_059206.1:7341379-7356379 GCF_020615455.1 Coregonus clupeaformis
TGTCACACACACAACACACGCCACCGTCCTATCACACACACAAACACACTCCTGCCCTGGTCCGCACACACACAACACACGCCCCCGTCCGTCACACACACAACAACACCGTCCTGTCCGGATGAAAAACAAGAGACCGTCCTGTCACACACACAACACACGCCCTGTCCTGTCACACACAAAAACCGTCCTGTCACACACACAACACACGCCCGCGTCCTGTCCTGTCACACACACAAACATCCCTGTCCTCGCACACACACAAATAACGGTCCGTCACACACAACACACGCTCAACCGTCCTGGTCAAACCGCCTGTCATGGCACAAAACTCCCTGTCCTGTCCTGTCACACACACAACACACGTCCTGTCCTGTCCTGTAAAAACACAGTAAGACAAAAACCCCGCCAGGTCCCACAAACAAAAAATAGTGGTCCTGTTGTCACACACACAAACACACGTCCCTGTCCTGTCTGTAAACACAACACAGCCCGTCGTTCGTCACACACATAACACACGCCCCCTGTCCTGTCACGTAAGCATAACACACGGGCTCCTGTTCACCTGTCACACATACATGAACGCCCTGGCCCACTGTCACATACACAACAGACGGCTCCGCCGTGCCGCCACAACACACGCCCCTGTCCTGTCTAACACAACATTAAATGCCCCTGTCCTCGTACACATTGGTTAACACACGCCCCTGTCCATCTGGGTACATACAACACACGCCCCTGTCCCTGGCCGAAACACACAAACACGCCCTGTCCTGTCACACACACAAACACAGTGTCTGTGTCCTGTCACACACAAAAACCGTCCTGTCTCCTGTCACACACACAACACACGCCCTGTCCTGTCCTGTCACACACACAACACACGTCCCTGTCTCTGTCCTGTCAAACACACAAAACACAGCCCTGTCCGCCTGTCACACACACACACGTCCCTGTCTGTCCTGTCACACACACAACACACGTCCCTGTCCCTGTCCTGTCAAAAGCACACACAACACTACGTCCCTGTCTGTCCTGTCACACACACAACACACGGTCCCTGTCCCTGTCACACACACAACACACGTCCCTGTCCTGTCTGTCACACACACAACACACGTCCCTGTCCTGTCCTGTCACACACACAACACACGGCTATTCCTGTCCTGTCACACACACAACACAACGCCTGTCCTGTCACACACACAGACACACCCTGTCCCCCTGTCACACAAAAACACAACATTAACGTCCCCTGTCCCTGTCACACACACAACACACGTCCCTGTCCCTGTCCTGTCAGCACTCACAGCAGTGTTCTCACCTTACCCCCACCAGGGGTCTTATTCATCAGGCACCAAAGTAGGGAAGAAAAAACGGATGGAAACAGTGACTTCTCTTTCTGTTGATACGTTAGGTTAGGTTAACCTTCTCTTTCTGTTGAACGTTAGGGTTAAGTTAACCTTCTCTTTCTGTTTCGATACGTTAGGTTGTTAACCTTCTCTTTCTGTTGATACGTGAAAGTTGAGGGTTAACCTTCTCTTTCTGTTGACGTTAGGGTTAGGATTAACCTTCTCTTTCTGTTGATACGTTAGGGTTAGGTTAACCTTCTCTTTCTGTTGATACGTGAGGGTTAGGTTAACCTTCTCTTTCTGTTGATACGTTAGGGTTAACCTTCTCTTTCTGTTGATCACGTTGAAGTTAACCTTCTCTTTTTCTGTTGATACGTTAGGGTTAGGGTTAACCTTCTCTTTCTGTTGATACGTTAGGGTTAGGTTAACCTTCTCTTTCTGTTGATACGTTAGGGTTAGGTTCACCTTCTCTTTCTGTTGATACGTTAGGGTTAGGCTCACCTTCTCTTTCTGTTGATACGTTAGGGTTAGGTTAACCTTCTCTTTCTGTTGATCACGTTAGGCAGTTAGGTTAACCTTCTCTTTCTGTTCGATACGTTAGGGTTAGGTTCACCTTCTTCTGTTGAAACGTTAGGGCCGAGGAACCTTCTCTTTCTGAATTGATACGTTAGGGTTGTGGTTCACCTTCTCTTTCTGTTGATACGTTAGGGTTAGGGTTAACCTTCTCTTTCGTTGATCGCGTTAGGGTTGGGTGTAACCCTCTGTTGATACGTTAGGGTTAGGTTCACCTTCTCTTTCTTATCTTAAGTGAGCTTGTAGCCCACTTTAGCTGCATAAGGGGTAGTCTGTCTTTGGCGAGCGTTGTTAGCTTAGCAGGTTAGTCTGTGTTAGCGTTGTTAGCTTAGCAGCAGGTTAGTGACTGATATTAGTAGTTGTTAGCGTATGGCAACAGGTGTCCATAGTTAAAGGCTTTGCAGCCAAAAAGCAGCTGTTTGATCCGATGGAGCTTAGAGAACACACACACAGCTGGTGTTCTGGTATATCATACCAGCCTGCGCTTGAGGGCCAGGGAGGGTTGGAGTTGGCACTCGAAACAGAGGGGATAGAGGGATGAACTAGAGGGGGTTAGGAGGGATGAACAGAGGTCAGAGGGATGAAACAGAGGGGTCAGAGGGGTGACACAGAGGGGTCAGAGGATGAACAGAGGTGGGGTTGGAGAGGGATGAACAGAGGGGTTAGAGGTCATCGGAGGGGCGAGGGATGAACAGAGGGGCGAGGTCATTCGGAGGGGCTCAGAGGGATGAACAGAGGAGGTTAGAGGGAGAACAGAGGGTTTAGAGGGGATGGAACAGAGGAGGTCGAGGTCATCGGAGGGGTCAGAGGGATGAACAGAGAGGGGTTAGAGGATGAACAGAGGGGTTAGAGGGATGAACAGAGGGGTAGAGGGATGAACAGAGGGTTAGGGAGGGATGAAGCTGAGGTCAGAGGGATGAGGACAGAGGTGGGTTAGAGGATGAACAGAGGGGGTTAGAGGGATGAACAGAGGGGGTCAGAGGGATGAACAGAGGGTTGAGGATGACACAGAGGGGTTAGAGGGATGAACAGAGGGGTCAGGGAGGTCATCGGAGGGTCAGGATGAACAGAGGGGTTAGAGGGATGAACAGAGGGGTCAGAGGGAAGTGAACAGAGGGGTTAGAGGGATGAACAGAGGGGTCAGAGGATGAACAGAGGGGTTAGAGGTCGTCAGAGGGGTCGGAGGGATGAACAGAGGGGTGCCGAGGTCATCAGGAAGAGGGTCAGAGGGATGAGAGGGGTTAGGGAGGATGAACAGAGGGATGAACAGAGGGGTCAGAGGGATGAACAGAGGGGTTGAGGGATTGAACAGAGGGGTTAGAGGGATGAACAGAGGTTAGAGGTCATCAGAGGGGTCAGAGGGATGAACAGAGGGGTTAGAGGTCATCAGAGGGTCAGAGGAGGATGAACAGAGGAGGTCAGAGGGGATGAACAGAGGGGTCAGAGGGATGAACAGAGAGGTTGAGGGATGACACAGAGGGGATTAGAGGTCATCAGAGGGGGTTAGAGGGATGAACAGAGGGGTTAGAGGGATGAACAGAGGGGTCAGAGGGATGAACAGAGGGGTCAGAGGGATGAACAGAGGGGTCAGAGGGATGAACAGAGGCGGTCAGAGGGATGAACAGAGGTGGGTCGAGGGATGAGACAGAGGGTCAGAGGGATGAACAGAGGGGTCTGAGGGATGAACAGAGGGGTGAGGGGATGAACAGAGGGTCAGAGGGATGAACAGAGGGGTCAGGGAGGGATGAAGAGAGGGGTCAGAGGGGATGAACAGAGGGGTCAAGTAAGGAGGGATGAACAGAGGGGGTCAGAGGGATGAACAGAGGGGCGAGGGAGAACAGAGGGGTTAGAGGGATGAACAAGAGGGGGTCAGAGGGATGAACAGAGGGTCAGAGGATGAACAGAGGGAGTTAGAGGGATGAACAGAGGGGTCAGAGGGGGATGAACAGAGGGGAGTTAGAGGGATGAACAGAGGGGAAGAGGGTTGAACAGAGGGGAGTTAGAGGGATGAACAGAGGGGTCAGAGGGATGAACAGAGGGGTAGAGGGATGAACAGAGGGTTAGAGGGATGAACAGAGGGGTTCGGAGGGATGAACAGAGGGGTTAGAGGGGATGAACAGAGGGGTTGGAGAGGGATGAACAGAGGGTCAGAGGGATGAACAGAGGGGTCAGAGGGATGAACAGAGGGGTCAGGAGAGGGATGAACAGAGGGGTCAGAGGGATGAACAGAGGGGGTTAGAGGGATGAACAGAGGGGGTTAGAGGGATGAACAGAGGGTTAGAGGGATGAACAGAGGGGTCAGAGGGATGAACAGAGGGATGAACAGAGGGGTGGGAGGTCATCTGAGGGACATGCGTTCACCGAGCTGGATGAATGAGGCCTTATTCACTTCTTAGTCTCTCTCTGCTGCAATGTGGGAATCAACATCTAACCTACAACTCTGTGTGTCGTGTGTGTGTGTGTGTGTGTGGGATGTGTGCGTGTGTGTGTGTGTGTGTGTGTGTAGAGTTGGCCGATATGTGGAGGGGAGAATCTAGCGCCCCCGCCCAGACAACAGGAGCTGCTGCTAACAGGGTAAACAAACACACACACACACACACACACACACACACACACAGAAGAGCACACACACACACACACACACAGTCCTTTGTAGTCTTCCTACTGCCACCACCAGTGTTCTGTGTGTGTGTGTGTGTGTGTGTGTGTCTGCTTGGTATGAGACGGTACCGTGCGGTTCTGGGATGTGTCTGGTGTGGCCCTGACTCCTGTCTACAAGCTCAGCACGGCTAACGTCTTCCATACCGACTGTTACCCTAACGACGACCTCCTGACCTGTCAACGACCCCAAGCACTGCAGGAGGAGGAGTGAGGAGGGCCTCCTTCAGGAAGGTCAGAACACACACACAGACACACACACACACGGAGACACACACACACACACACACACGCGCAGACACACACACACACTACACACACACACCAGCAGCTACTCTTCCTGGGGTTCCTAGCAGGGAACTAATTGGGATCCGTGAATAACCCCAGGAAGAGTAGCTGCTG
Source organism: Coregonus clupeaformis (assembly GCF_020615455.1). Lineage (NCBI taxonomy): Eukaryota > Metazoa > Chordata > Actinopteri > Salmoniformes > Salmonidae > Coregonus > Coregonus clupeaformis. The sequence goes on from NC_059206.1 coordinate 7,346,365, forward strand.
CCTGTAGAAACTAATGGGGATCGGCATAATAAACCCCAGTGAAGAGTAGCTGCTGCCTTGGCAGGAACCAATGGATCCATAATAAACCCCAGGAAGAGTAGCTGCTGCCTTGGCAGGGAACTAATGGGGATCCGTAATAAACCCCAGGAAGAGTAGCTGCTGCCTTGGCAGGAACTAATGGGGATCCGAATAAACCCCAGGAAGAGTAGCCGCTGCCTTGGCAGGAACTAATGGGGATCCACAATAAACCCCCAGGAAGAGTAGCCGCTGCCTTGTGCAGGAACTAATGGGGATCCATAATAAACCCCAGGGAAGAGTAGCTGCTGCCTTAGGCAGGAACTAATGGGGATCCAGTAATAAACCCAGGAAGAGGTAGCTGCTGCCTTGTTCCCAGGAACTCAATGGGGATCCATAATAAACCCCAGGAAAGAGTAGCTGCTGCCTTGGCAGGGAACCAATGGGGGATCCTAATAAACCCCAGGAAGAGTAGCCGCTGCCTTGGCAGGAACTAATGGGGATCCATAATAAACCCCAGGAAGAGTAGCTGCTGCCTTTGGCAGGAACATAATGGGGATCATGAATAAACCCCAGGAAGAGTAGCCGCTGCCTTGGCAGGAAACTAATGGGGATCCATAATAAACCCCAGAGAAGAGTAGCCGCTGCCTTTGGTGGGAACTAATGGGGATCCATAATAAACCCCAGGAAAGTAGCGCTGCCTTGGCAGGAAACCCAACGGGGATCCATAATAAACCCCAGGAAGAGTAGCTGCTGCCTTGTCAGGAACTGACAATGGGGATCCATAATAAACCCCAGGAAGAGTAGCTGCCCTTGGCAGGGAATTCAATGGGGATCCATAATAAACCCCAGGAAGAGTAGCTGCTGCCTGGCAGGAACTAATGGGGATCCATAATAAACCCCAGGAAGAGGCGCTGCCATTGGAACTAATGGGGATCCATAATAAACCCCAGGAAGAGTAGCTGCTGCCTTGGTAGGAACTAATGGGGATCCATAATAAACCCCAGGAAGAGTAGCTGCTGCCTTGGCAGGAACTAACGGGGATCCATAAAAACCCCCAGGAAGAGTAGCTGCTGCCTTGTCAGGAACTAACGGGATCCAGTAATAAAACCCCAGGAAGAGTAGCTGCTGCCTTGGCAGGAACCAATGGGGATCCATAATAAACCCCAGGAAGAGTAGCTGCTGCCTTGGCAGGAACTAATGGGGATCCAAATAAACCCCAGGAAGAGTAGCTGCTGCCTTGGTACGGGAACTAATGGGGATCCCATACAAAAACCCCAGGAAGAGTAGCGGCTTGGCAGGAACTAACGGATCCATAATAAACCCCAGGAAGAGTAGCTGCTGCCTTGTCAGGAACTAATGGGGATCCATAATAAACCCCAGGAAGTAGCTGCTGCCTTGGCAGGAACTAATGGGGATCCAATAAACCCCAGGAAGAGTAGCTGCTGCCTTGGCAGGAACTAATGGGGATCCCATAAAAACCCCAGGAAGAGTAAGCTGCTGCTTGGCAGGGGAACTAACGGGGATCCATAATAAAGAACCCCAGGAAGAGTAGCTGCTGCCTTGGCAGGAACTAATGGGGATCCATAAAAACCCCAGGAAGGGCTGCTGCCTTGGCAGGAACTAATGGGGATCCATAATAATCCCCCAGGAAGAGTAGCTTGCTGCCTTGGCAGGAAACTAATGGGGATCCATAATAAAACCCCAGGAAGAGTAGCTGCTGCCTTGGCTAGAGAAACTAATGGGGATCCATAACAAACCCCAGGAAGAATAGCTGCTGCCTTGGCAGGAACTAATGGGGGATCCATAATAAACCCCAGGAAGAGAAGCCATGCCTTGGCAGGAACTAATCGGGGATCCATAATAAATACAAATACACACATCCCAACAACAAAAAAAAAAAAAAACACACAAACACACCCTGACCTCTGTCCTAAAGTTAAAAAGTGTAAGCTAGAAGATGGTGTGTGCCCTCAGAATGAGGTGAGGAGGCAAAGGTCAAATCCACTACCCAAGAATAGCAGCAGAACACCTTTTAATGGTTCAAACGGCTCAACCAATCAGCCTGTTACAGGTGCTTAGCAACTTTGGTTTTCTGTTTTTACTAATGACCTTCCCTGACCTTGAATAAAGCCTGTGCCTCCGTACGCTGACGAATCAACAGCATACACATCCGACTGACAAGAGTAAAATAAATAACTGACACCCTTAACATAGAGCTCCAGGCAGTTTTAGAATAGGTAACTAAAATAGGCTGGTGAGCTAAATATCTAAAAAAACAAAAAGCATCATTTTTGGGGATATATCACTTGCTCAACGCTAAACCTCATTTAGATCTATTATTGAATAATGTTGCTATTGAGCAAGTTGAGAGACAACTGCTGGGTGTAACCTAGATAGCAAGCTGTCATGTTCAAAAACATAGACTCAATGGTAGTGTTAAATGAAGAGGGTCTGTCCGTGATAGAGGCGCGTTGCTCTGCCTTGTTGACATCTCAGTCGACCAGACAGGTCCTAGCAGGCCCTAGTTTGTCGCACCTGGACTACTGCCCACCTGTGTGTGGTCGTGTGCCGCAAAAAGAAGGACATGGGTAAATTCGCAGTTGGTCATGAACAAAGCAGCACGGATCGTACTACGGTCCTCTGTAGCTCAGCTGGTAGAGCACGGCGCTTGGAACGCCAGGGTAGTGGGTTCCATCCCCCGGTACGTAAAAATGTATGGCACATGACTGTAAGTCGCTTTGGATAAAAGCGTCTGCTAAATGGCATATAATATTATTTTATATTATTATATTATACATGGAGGAAAGTGTCAGTAACATGCATGTCAGTCTCTCCTCAACTTACACTCCTACTACTACTACTACTACTACTACTATACTACTACAAACTACTACTACTACTAATACTACTACTACTACTACTACTACTATACTACTACTACCTACTATTAACTACTACTATAATCCACTACTACTACTACTACTATACTAACTACTATACTACTACAATACTACTACTATATACTATACCTACTGCCTATAAAACTACTAATACTTATTCATACTGCTTACATACTGCTATAATACTACACTACTACTACTACTATACTACTCACATACTACATTTAATTACTATACTACTACTATACTACTAACAATACTACTACGCATGGTAATACTACAAACTACGGCATACTACTACTACTGACTACTATACTACTACTCTATACTCAACTATACTACTACTATAGTACTATACTACTACTACTACTACTACTACCTACTACTCACTTCACTACTACTACATACCACTACCTACATACTACTACTACAACACCACTACTACTACAATACTACTACTACACAACTACTACTATACCACTACTACTATACTACTACTACTACTATACTACCGCTACCACTACTACTACTACTACCATACCACTACTGCCACTATACTACTACTACTAGCTGCAACATAATACTACCACTCTACTCTACTACTACTACTACTACTACCTCTCTACTACCACTACTACTACTACTATACCACTACTGCTATACTACTACTACTACTATACTACTATACCAATATAACTACTATACTACTAATACTACTACTATACTACTTACTACTACTACTACTATACTACACTACTACTAAACCACTATACTACCAACCACCACTATACTACTACTACTATACTACTACTACTATACTACTACTACAGTACTACTACTAAATACCATACTGTACGTACTACTATCTACTACTGACTATACTACCACACTACTCATACTACTACAAAGACTATACTACTATACTACTACTACTACTATTATATGCTACTAGTACTACTATACTGCTACAATGCTATGTTACTACGTACTACTACTATACTAGCTAAACTATGAATACTACTACTACTACTACTACTACTACTAAATACTACTACTATACTACTACTACTACTATACTACTTACACTATACTACTACTACTACTACTACTACTACTACTACTACTACTACTACATACTATACTACTACTACTACTAATTACTACTACTACCAATACTTACTACTACTACTACTACTACTACTACTACTACTGCAATACTACTACTACTGCATTGCATTGTTCTTTGGGGTTTTAGGTTGTGATCTGTAAAGTAGACATGTTGGCCTGATTCCCCTCTGGGAGTAAATAACATGTTGGCCTCGATTCCCCCTCTGGGATAAATAACATGTTGGCCTGATTCCCCTCTGGGACTTAAATAATGGTTGGCCTGATTCCCCTCTGGGATAAATAACGTGTTGGCCTGATTCCCCCTCTGGGATAAATAACGTGTTGGCCTGATTCCTTCCCCTGGGATAAAAATTAACGGGTTGGCCTGATTCCCCCTCTGGGATAAAAGCGTGTTGGACTGATTCCCCCTGGGATAAATAACGTGTTGGCCTGATTCCCCCTCTGGGATGGAAATAACGGTTGGCCTGATTCCGCCCTGGGATAAAGCATAACGTGTTGGCCTGATTCCTCCCCTCTGGGATAAATAACGGTTGGCCTGATTCCCCCTGGGATAAATAACGTGTTGGCCTGATTCCCCCTCTGGGATATATAACGTGTTGGCCTGATTCCACGCCGGGATAAATAACGGTTGGCCTGATTCCCCCCTGGGATAAATAACGTGTTGGCCTGATTCCGGCCCTGGGATAAATAACGTGTTGGCCTGATTCCCCTCTGGGATAAATAACGTGTTGGCCTGATTCCCCTCTGGGATAAATAACGTTGTTGGCCTGATTCCCCCTCTGGGATAAATAACGTGTTGGCCTGATCCTCTGGGATAAATAACGGTTGGCCGTGATTCCCCTCTGGGATAAATAACGTGTTGGCCTGATTCACCCTCTGGGATAAAATAACGTGTTGGCCGGATTCACCTCTGGGATAAATAACGTGTTGGTCGGATTCCCCTCTGGGATAAATAACGTGTTGGCCTGATTCCCCCTCTGGATAAATAACGTGTTGGCCTGATTCCCCCTCTGGGATAAAATAACGTGTTGGCACTGATTCCCCTATGGGATAAAATAACGTGTTGGCCTGATTCCCCCTCTGGGATAAATAACGTGTTGGCCTGATTCCCCCTCTGGGATAAATAACGGTTGGCCTGATTCCCCTCTGGGATAAATAACGTGTTGGCCTGATTCCCCTCTGGGATAAATAACGTGTTGGCTGATTCCCCCTCTGGGATAAATAACGTGTTGTCCCTGATTCCCCTCTGGGATAAATAACGTGTTGGCCTGATTCCCCTCTGGGATAAATAACATGTTGGCCTGATTTACCCCTCTGGGGATAAATAACGTTTAGTAATTGAATGTATTATAGAGACTCCTGCTCAGGGTTGCTGGTGTCTGTAGTAGATGATGATGATGATGACATGATGATGATGATGATGATGATGATGTGTGTTCTAGGTGGGTTGTTTTGATCCGTATAGTGATGATCCTCGTCTGGGGATCCAGAAGATCAGTCTCTGTAAACACAGCTGCAGACTGGTGGTGGCTGGGACCGGGCTGGAGCAGGTACAGAACACACACACACACACAGAGAGATAGACTGGTGGTGGCTGGGACGCTGGACAGGTAACAGAAACACACACAGAGAGAGATAGGGACTGGTGGTGGCTGGGACCGCTGACAGGTACAGAACACACACACACACAGAGAGATAGGCTGGTGGTGGCTGGGACCGCTGGACAGGTACAGGGAACACAGAGAGACAGAGAGAGATAGACTGGTGGTGGCTGGGACCGCTGGACAGGTACAGAACACAGCACACACATAGAGAGATAGACTGGTGGTGGCTGGGACCGCTGGACAGGTACAAGAACACACACACAGAGAGAGATAGACTGGTGGTGGCTGGGACCGCTGGACAGGTACAGAACACACACACACAGAGAGATAGACTGGTGGTGGCTGGGACCGGCTGGACAGGTACAGAACAGCAACACACAGAGAGATAGACTGGTGGTGAGCTGGGACCGCTGAGACAGGTACAGAAACACACACACAGAGAGATACAGACTGGTGGTGGCTGGGACCGCTGGACAGGTACAGAACACACACACACAGAGGAGATAGACTAGGTGGTGGCTGGGACCGCTGGACAGGTACAGAACACACACACACACAGAGATAGACTGGTGGTGGCTGGGACCGCTGACAGGTACAGAAAACACACAACACACAGAGAGATAGACTGGTGGTGGCACGGGACCGTGGACAGGTAACAGAACACACACACAGAGAGATAGACTGGTGGGTGGCTGGGACCGCTGGACAGGTCGACAGAACACACACACACACAGAGAGATAGGACTGGTGGTGGCTGGGACAGCTGGACAGGTACAGAACACACACACAGAGAGAGATAGACTGGTGGTGGCTGGGACCGCTGGACAGGTACAGAACACACACACACACAGAGAGATAGACTGGTGGTAGGCTGGACCGCGTGGACAGGTACAGAACACACACACACACAGAGAGATAGACGGTGGTGGCTGGGACCACTGGACAGGTACAGAAACACACACAGAGAGATAGACTGGTGGTGGCTGGGACCGCTTGGACAGGTACAGAAACACACACACAGAGAGAGATAGACTGTGGGGGTGGGAAAAGGACAGTAAGCAGAACAACACAAAAAGAGATAGACTGGTGGTGGCTGGGACCGCTGGACAGGTACAGAACACACACAGAGAGATAGACTGGTGGTGGCTGGGACCGCTGACAGGTACCAGAACACACACACACAGAGAGATAGGCTGGTGGTGGCTGGGAACCGCTGGACAGGTACAGAACACACACACACACAGAGAGATAGACTGGTGGTGGCTGGGACCGCTGGACAGGTACAGAACACACACACACAGAGAGATAGACTGGTGGTGGCTGGGCACCGCTGACAGGTCCAGCAGAACACACACACACACAGAGAGATAGACTGGTGGTGGCTGGGACCGGGACAGGTACAGAATACACACACACAGAGAGAGAGAGAGACTGGTGGTGGCTGGGACCGCTGGACAGGTACAGAACACACACACAGAGAGAGATAGACTGGTGGTGGCTGGGACCGCTGGACAGGTACAGAAACACACACACAGAGAGATAGACTGGTGGTGGCTGGGACCGCTGGACAGGTACAGAACACACACACACAGAGAGAGATAGACTGGTGGTGGCTGGGACCGCTGGACAGGTACAGAACACACACACACAGAGAGATAGACTGGTGGTGGCTGGGACCGCTGGACAGGTACAGAAACACACACACACAGAGAGATAGACTGGTGGTGGGTGGGACCGCTGGACAGTACAGAACACACACACACAGAGAGATAGACTGGTGGTGGCTGGGACCGCTGGACAGGTACAGAAAAAAACACACACACAGAGAGATAGACTGGTGGTGGCTGGGACCGCTGGACAGGTACAGAACACACACACAAGAGAGATAGACTGGTGGTGGCTGGGACCGCTGGACAGGTACAGAAAACACACACAGAGAGATAGACTGGTGGTGGCTGGGACCGCTGGACAGGTACAGAACACCACACACACACACAGAGAGATAGACTGGTGGTGGCTGGGACCGCTGGACAGGTACAGAACACACACACAGAGAGATAGACTGGTGGGTGGCTGGGACCGCTGGACAGGTACAGAAACACACACACACAGAGAGATAGACTGGTGGTGGCTGGGACCGCTGGACAGGTACAGAACACACACACACAGAGAGAGATAGACTGGTGGTGGCTGGGACCGCTGGACAGGTACAGAACACACACACAGAGAGAGATAGACTGGTGGTGGCTGGGACCGCTGGACAGGTACAGAACACACACACACAGAGAGATAGACTGGTGGTGGCTGGGACCGCTGGACAGGTACAGAACACACACACACACAGAGAGAGATAGGCTGGTGGTGGCTGGGACCGCTGGACAGGTACAGAACACACACACAGAGAGATAGACTGGTGGTGGCTGGGACCGTGGACAGGTACAGAACACACACACACAGAGAGATAGACTGGTGGTGGCTGGGACCGCTGGACAGGTACAGAACACACACACACACACAGAGAGATAGACTGGTGGTGGCTGGGACCGCTGGACAGGTACAGAAACACACACACAGACAGAGAGATAGACTGGTGGTGGCTGGGACCGCTGGACAGGTACAGAACACACACACACAGAGAGATAGACTGGTGGTGGCTGGGACCGCTGGACAGGTACAGAACACACACACACAGCGAGAGATAGGCTGGTGGTGGCTGGGACCGCTGGACAGGTACAGAACACACACACAAAGGCAGAGATAGGCTGGTGGTGGCTGGGACCGCTGGACAGGTACAGAACACACACACACACAGAGAGATAGACTGGTGGTGGCTGGGACCGCTGGACAGGTACAGAACACACACACACAGAGAGATAGGCTGGTGGTGGCTGGGACCGCTGGACAGGTACAGAACACACACACACAGAGAGATAGACTGGTGGTGGCTGGGACCGCTGGACAGGTACAGAACACACACACACACAGAGAGATAGACTGGTGGTGGCTGGGACCGCTGGACAGGTACAGAACACACACACACAGAGAGATAGACTGGTGGTGGCTGGGACCGCTGGACAGGTACAGAACACACACACACAGAGAGATAGACTGGTGGTGGCTGGGACCGCTGGACAGGTACAGAAACACACACACACAGAGAGATAGACTGGTGGTGGCTGGGACCGCTGGACAGGTACAGAACACACACACACACAGAGAGATGAGACTGGTGGTGGCTGGGACCGCTGGACAGGTACAGAACACACACACACACACACAGAGAGAGATAGACTGGTGGTGGCTGGGACCGCTGGACAGGTACAGAACACACACACACAGAGAGATAGACTGGTGGTGGCTGGGACCGCTGGACAGGTACAGAACACACACACACAGAGAGAGATAGGCTGGTGGTGGCTGGGACCGCTGGACAGGTACAGAACACACACACACAGAGAGATAGACTGGTGGTGGCTGGGACCGCTGGACAGGTACAGAACACACACACACACAGAGAGATAGACTGGTGGTGGCTGGGACCGCTGGACAGGTACAGAACACACACACACAGAGAGATAGGCTGGTGGTGGCTGGGACCGCTGGACAGGTACAGAACACACACACACAGAGAGATAGGCTGGTGGTGGCTGGGACCGCTGGACAGGTACAGAACACACACACACACACACAGAGAGATAGACTGGTGGTGGCTGGGACCGCTGGACAGGTACAGAACACACACACACAGAGATAGACTGGTGGTGGCTGGGACCGCTGGACAGGTACAGAACACACACACACAGAGAGATAGACTGGTGGTGGCTGGGACCGCTGGACAGGTACAGAACACACACACACAGAGAGATAGACTGGTGGTGGCTGGGACCGCTGGACAGGTACAGAACACACACACACAGAGAGATAGGCTGGTGGTGGCTGGGACCGCTGGACAGGTACAGAACACACACACAGAGAGATAGACTGGTGGTGGCTGGGACCGCTGGACAGGTACAGAACACACACACAGAGAGATAGACTGGTGGTGGCTGGGACCGCTGGACAGGTACAGAACACACACACAGAGAGATAGACTGGTGGTGGCTGGGACCGCTGGACAGGTACAGAACACACACACACAGAGAGAGAGATAGACTGGTGGTGGCTGGGACCGCTGGACAGGTACAGAACACACACACACACAGAGAGATAGGCTGGTGGTGGCTGGGACCGCTGGACAGGTACAGAAACACACACACACACAGAGAGATAGACTGGTGGTGGCTGGGACCGCTGGACAGGTACAGAACACACACACAGAGAGATAGACTGGTGGTGGCTGGGACCGCTGGACAGGTACAGAACACA
>NC_059206.1:7361379-7378879 GCF_020615455.1 Coregonus clupeaformis
CAAGACGAGTCTCAGGTCAAGCCCAGGTCATGCATTCGAAGAGCAAGACGAGTCTCAGGTCAAGCCCAGGTCATGCATTCGAAGAGCAAGACGAGTCTCAGGTCAAGCCCAGGTCATGCATTCTAAGAGCAAGACGAGTCTCAGGTCAAGCCCAAGTCATGCATTCGAAGAGCAAGACGAGTCTCAGGTCAAGCCCAGGTCATGCATTCGAAGAGCAAGACGAGTCTCAGGTCAAGCCCAGGTCATGCATTCAAGAGCAAGACGAGTCTCAGGTCAAGCCCAAGTCATGCATTCTAAGAGCAAGACGGAGTCTCAGGTCAAGCCCAGGTCATGCATTCGAAGAGCAAGACGAGTCTCAGGTCAAGCCCAGGTCATGCATTCTAAGAGCAAGACGAGTCTCAGGTCAAGCCCAGGTCATGCATTCGAAGAGCAAGACGAGTCTCAGGTCAAGCCCAGGTCATGCATTCGAAGAGCAAGGCGAAGTCTCAGGTCAAGCCCAGGTCATGCATTCGAAGAGCAAGACGAGTCTCAGGTCAAGCCCAGGTCATGCATTCGAAGAGCAAGACGAGTCTCAGGTCAAGCCCAGGTCATGCATTCGAAGAGCAAGACGAGTCTCAGGTCAAGCCCAGGTCATGCATTCGAAGAGCAAGACGAGTCTCAGGTCAAGCCCAGGTCATGCATTCGAAGAGCAAGACGAGTCTCAGGTCAAGCCCAGGTCATGCATTCTAAGAGCAAGACGAGTCTCAGGTCAAGCCCAGGTCATGCATTCTAAGAGCAAGACGAGTCTCAGGTCAAGCCCAGGTCATGCATTCTAAGAGCAAGACGAGTCTCAGGTCAAGCCCAGGTCATGCATTCGAAGAGCAAGACGAAGTCTCAGGTCAAGCCCAGGTCATGCATTCTAAGAGCAAGACGAGTCTCAGGTCAAGCCCAGGTCATGCATTCGAAGAGCAAGACGCAGTCTCAGGTCAAGCCCAGGTCATGCATTCGAAGAGCAAGACGAGTCTCAGGTCAAGCCCAGGTCATGCATTCTAAGAGCAAGACGAGTCTCAGGTCAAGCCCAGGTCATGCATTCTAAGAGCAAGACGAGTCTCAGGTCAAGCCCAGGTCATGCATTCTAAGAGCAAGACGAGTCTCAGGTCAAGCCCAGGTCATGCATTCTAAGAGCAAGACGAGTCTCAGGTCAAGCCCAGGTCATGCATTCTAAGAGCAAGACGAGTCTCAGGTCAAGCCCAGGTCATGCATTCTAAGAGCAAGACGAGTCTCAGGTCAAGCCCAGGTCATGCATTCGAAGAGCAAGACGAGTCTCAGGTCAAGCCCAGGTCATGCATTCTAAGAGCAAGACGAGTCTCAGGTCAAGCCCAGGTCATGCATTCTAAGAGCAAGACGAGTCTCAGGTCAAGCCCAGGTCATGCATTCGAAGAGCAAGACGAGTCTCAGGTCAAGCCCAAGTCATGCATTCTAAGAGCAAGACGAGTCTCAGGTCAAGCCCAGGTCATGCATTCGAAGAGCAAGACGAGTCTCAGGTCAAGCCCAGGTCATGCATTCGAAGAGCAAGACGAGTCTCAGGTCAAGCCCAGGTCATGCATTCGAAGAGCAAGACGAGTCTCAGGTCAAGCCCAGGTCATGCATTCGAAGAGCAAGACGAGTCTCAGGTCAAGCCCAGGTCATGCATTCTAAGAGCAAGACGAGTCTCAGGTCAAGCCCAGGTCATGCATTCTAAGAGCAAGACGAGTCTCAGGTTTTTTTAAAGTGTCAAGTCAAGTAAAAAAAAAAATCTATACATGCAATGACTGTTGAACTTCCAATGTTTGTCTATTTGTTGAGTCTACCTGACTTGATTATTTATTGAGTCTACCTGACTTGATTATTTATTGAGTCTACCAGTATTGATTATTTATTGAGTCTACCAGTATTGATTATTTATTGAGTCTACCTGACTTGATTATTTATTGAGTCTACCTGACTTGATTATTTATTGAGTCTACCAGTATTGATTATTTATTGAGTCTACCAGTATTGATTATTTATTGAGGCTACCTGACTTGATTATTGAGGCTACCTGACTTGATTATTTATTGAGTCTACCAGTATTGATTATTTATTGAGTCTACCTGACTTGATTATTTATTGAGTCTACCAGTATTGATTATTTATTGAGTCTACCAGACTTGATTATTTATTGAGTCTACCAGTATTGATTATTTATTGAGTCTACCAGTATTGATTATTTATTGAGTCTACTAGACTTGATTATTTATTGAGTCTACCAGTATTGATTATTTATTGAGGCTACCTGACTTGATTATTTATTGAGTCTACCAGTATTGATTATTTATTGAGTCTACCAGACTTGATTATTTATTGAGTCTACCAGTATTGATTATTTATTGAGTCTACCAGTATTGATTATTTATTGAGTCTACCTGACTTGATTATTTATTGAGTCTACCTGACTTTATTTATTGAGTCTACTAGACTTGATTATTTATTGAGTCTACCAGTATTGATTATTTATTGAGTCTACCAGTATTGATTATTTATTGAGTCTACCAGTATTGATTATTTATTGAGTCTACCAGTATTGATTATTTATTGAGTCTACCAGTATTGATTATTTATTGAGTCTACCAGTATTGATTATTTATTGAGTCTACCAGTATTGATTATTTATTGAGTCTACCAGTATTGATTATTTATTGAGTCTACCAGTATTGATTATTTATTGAGTCTTATGGCAGTCCTCTCTCTCTGCAGCTGATCCTAGCTGTATATTTATTTATGGCAGTCCTCTCTCTCTGCAGCTGATCCTAGCTGTATATTTATTTATGGCAGTCCTCTCTCTCTGCAGCTGATCCTAGCTGTATATTTATTTATGGCAGTCCTCCCTCTCTGCAGCTGATCCTAGCTGTATATTTATTTATGGCAGTCCTCTCTCTCTGCAGCTGATCCTAGCTCCATATTTATGGCAGTCCTCTCTCTCTGCAGCTGATCCTAGCTGTATATTTATTTATGGCAGTCCTCTCTCTCTGCAGCTGATCCTAGCTGTATATTTATTTATGGCAGTCCTCTCTCTCTGCAGCTGATCCTAGCTGTATATTTATTTACGGCAGTCCTCTCTCTCTGCAGCTGATCCTAGCTGTATATTTATTTACTGGCAGTCCTCTCTCTCTGCAGCTGATCCTAGCTGTATATTTATTTATGGCAGTCCTCTCTCTCTCTGCAGCTGATCCTAGCTGTATATTTATTTATGGCAGTCCTCTCTCTCTGCAGCTGATCCTAGCTGTATATTTATTTATGGCAGTCCTCTCTCTCTGCAGCTGATCCTAGCTGTATATTTATTTACGGCAGTCCTCTCTCTCTGCAGCTGATCCTAGCTGTATATTTATTTATGGCAGTCCTCTCTCTCTGCAGCTGATCCTAGCTGTATATTTATTTATGGCAGTCCTCTCTCTCTGCAGCTGATCCTAGCTGTATATTTATTTATGGCAGTCCTCCCTCTCTGCAGCTGATCCTAGCTGTATATTTATTTATGGCAGTCCTCTCTCTCTGCAGCTGATCCTAGCTCCATATTTATGGCAGTCCTCTCTCTCTGCAGCTGATCCTAGCTGTATATTTATTTATGGCAGTCCTCTCTCTCTGCAGCTGATGCTAGAGCTGAACAGCACATCAGCACTCTGTTCGCTAGCTCACCTGACCTGTGGTGATTGACAGTTTGCTGGTCCAATCAGAGGGCGAGTGTGCGTTTCACTAGCCAATCTGTTGCACGTTTTTTCTGCTGTGTGGAGAGTAATCCACGGAGACTCGGTGCTACAAAATGAGTGACAAAACTTTACTAAACCTGGCCAGACCATTTCAAGTCATCAGTCTCAAGTCAAGGCTCAAGTTATTTGATTTTCTATCAAGTCATTTGACTGGAGTCACACACCTGTTGCACTAACCCACTGTTGTGACCAGTTTTTGTATGTTGGTGCTAACCCCAGGCTAAACTGGCCAATGGTAAGATGACTATCCAGGTGTCCCCTCTGGTGTGTTGTTAAGCTGTTCTATCTCTCTGTTGTCTCCAGGTGTCCCCTCTGGTGTGTTGTTAAGCTGTCCTATCTCTCTGTTGTCTCCAGGTGTCCCCTCTGGTGTGTTGTTAAGCTGTTCTATCTCTCTGTTGTCTCCAGGTGTCCCCTCTGGTGTGTTGTTAAGCTGTTCTATCTCTCTGTCTCCAGGTGTCCCCTCTGGTGTGTTGTTAAGCTGTTCTATCTCTCTGTTGTCTCCAGGTGTCCCCTCTGGTGTGTTGTTAAGCTGTTCTATCTCTCTGTCTCCAGGTGTCCCCTCTGGTGTGTTGTTAAGCTGTTCTATCTCTCTGTCTCCAGGTGTCCCCTCTGGTGTGTTGTTAAGCTGTTCTATCTCTCTGTTGTCTCCAGGTGTCCCCTCTGGTGTGTTGTTAAGCTGTTCTATCTCTCTGTTGTCTCCAGGTGTCCCCTCTGGTGTGTTGTTACGCTGTTCTATCTCTCTTTGTCTCCAGGTGTCCCCTCTGGTGTGTTGTTAAGCTGTTCTATCTCTCGTTGTCTCCAGGTGTCCCCTCTGGTGTGTTGTTAAGCTGTTCTATCTCTCTGTTGTCTCCAGGTGTCCCCTCTGGTGTGTTGTTAAGCTGTTCTATCTCTCTGTTGTCTCCAGGTGTCCCCTCTGGTGTGTTGTTAAGCTGTTCTATCTCTCTGTGTCTCCAGGTGTCCCCTCTGGTGTGTTGTTAAGCTGTTCTATCTCTCGTGTCTCCAGGTGTCCCCTCTGGTGTGTTGTTAAGCTGTTCTATCTCTCTGTTGTCTCCAGGTGTCCCCTCTGGTGTGTTGTTACGCTGTTCTATCTCTCTGTCTCCAGGTGTCCCCTCTGGTGTGTTGTTAAGCTGTTCTATCTCTCTGTTGTCTCCAGGTGTCCCCTCTGGTGTGTTGTTAAGCTGTCCTATCTCTCTGTTGTCTCCAGGTGTCCCCTCTGGTGTGTTGTTAAGCTGTTCTATCTCTCTGTCTCCAGGTGTCCCCTCTGGTGTGTTGTTAAGCTGTTCTATCTCTCTCTGTCTCCAGGTGTCCCCTCTGGTGTGTTGTTAAGCTGTTCTATCTCTCTGTTGTCTCCAGGTGTCCCCTCTGGTGTGTTGTTAAGCTGTTCTATCTCTCTGTTGTCTCCAGGTGTCCCCTCTGGTGTGTTGTTAAACTGTTCTATCTCTCTCTGTCTCCAGGTGTCCCCTCTGGTGTGTTGTTAAGCTGTTCTATCTCTCTGTTGTCTCCAGGTGTCCCCTCTGGTGTGTTGTTGCTGTTCTATTTCTCTGTCTCCAGGTGTCCCCTCTGGTGTGTTGTTAAGCTGTTCTATCTCTCTGTTGTCTCCAGGTGTCCCCTCTGGTGTGTTGTTAAGCTGTTCTATCTCTCTGTTGTCTCCAGGTGTCCCCTCTGGTGTGTTGTTAAGCTGTTCTATCTCTCTGTCTCCAGGTGTCCCCTCTGGTGTGTTGTTAAGCTGTTCTATCTCTCTGTTGTCTCCAGGTGTCCCCTCTGGTGTGTTGTTAAGCTGTCCTATCTCTCTGTTGTCTCCAGGTGTCCCCTCTGGTGTGTTGTTAAGCTGTCCTATCTCTCTGTTGTCTCCAGGTGTACTCTGCACCCTAACGACTCCCTAGCGATGGAGGGTCCTCTCAGCAGAGTGAAGAGTCTGAAGAAGTCTCTCAGACAGAGCTTCAGACGCATCCGGAAGAGTAGAGTGTCTGGGAAGAAACGCCCCTTCACCACCCCTACCAGCAAGGTAACACACCCCCCATCTCCGTTACCACCCCTACCAGCAAGGTAACACACCCCATCTCCGTTACTACCCCTACCAGCAAGGTAACACACACCATCTCCGTTACTACCCCTACCAGCAAGGTAACACACCCCATCTCCGTTACTACCCCTACCAGCAAGGTAACACACCCCATCTCCGTTACTACCCCTACCAGCAAGGTAACACCCCCCATCTCCGTTACTACCCCTACCAGCAAGGTAACACACACCCCATCTCCGTTACCACCCCTACCAGCAAGGTAACACACCCCATCTCCGTTACTACCCCTACCAGCAAGGTAACACACCCCCATCTCTGTTACTACCCCTACCAGCAAGGTAACACACCCCATCTCCGTCACTACCCCTACCAGCAAGGTAACACACCCCATCTCCGTTACTACCCCTACCAGCAAGGTAACACACACCCCATCTCCATTACTACCCCTACCAGCAAGGTAACACACCCCCCATCTCCGTTACTACCCCTACCAGCAAGGTAACACACCCCATCTCCGTTACTACCCCTACCAGCAAGGTAACACACCCCCCATCTCCATTACTACCCCTACCAGCAAGGTAACACACCCCATCTCCGTTACTACCCCTACCAGCAAGGTAACACCCCCCATCTCCGTTACTACCCCTACCAGCAAGGTAACACACCCCATCTCCGTTACTACCCCTACCAGCAAGGTAACACACCCCATCTCCGTTACTACCCCTACCAGCAAGGTAACACACCCCCATCTCCGTTACTACCCCTACCAGCAAGGTAACACACCCCATCTCCGTCACTACCCCCTACCAGCAAGGTAACACACCCCATCTCCGTTACTACCCCTACCAGCAAGGTAACACACCCCATCTCCGTCACTACCCCTACCAGCAAGGTAACACACCCCATCTCCGTTACTACCCCTACCAGCAAGGTAACACACCCCATCTCCGTTACTACCCCTACCAGCAAGGTAACACACCCCATCTCCGTTACTACCCCTACCAGCAAGGTAACACACCCCATCTCCGTCACTACCCCTACCAGCAAGGTAACACACCCCATCTCCGTCACTACCCCTACCAGCAAGGTAACACACCCCATCTCCGTTTACTACCCCTACCAGCAAGGTAACACACCCCATCTCCGTTACTCCCCTACCAGCAAGGTAACACACCCCATCTCCGTTACTACCCCTACCAGCAAGGTAACACACCCCATCTCCGTCACTACCCTACCAGCAAGGTAACACACCCCATCTCCGTTACTACCCCTACCAGCAAGGTAACACACACCCCATCTCCGTTACTACCCCTACCAGCAAGGTACACACACCCCATCTCCATTACTACCCCCTACCAGCAAGGTAACACACCCCATCTCCGTTACTACCCCTACCAGCAAGGTAACACACACCCCATCTCCGTCACTACCCCTACCAGCAAGGTAACACACCCCATCTCCGTCACTACCCCTACCAGCAAGGTAACACACCCCATCTCCGTTACTACCCCCTACCAGCAAGGTAACACACCCCATCTCCGTTACTACCCCTACCAGCAAGGTAACACACCCCATCTCCGTTACTACCCCTACCAGCAAGGTAACACTATTCCCATCTCCGTTACTACCCCTACCAGCAAGGTAACACACCCCATCTCCGTTACTACCCCTACCAGCAAGGTAACACACCCCATCTCCGTCACTACAGCAAGGTAACACACCCCATCTCCGTTACTACCCCTACCAGCAAGGTAACACACCCCATCTCCGTCACTACCCCTACCAGCAAGGTAACACACCCCATCTCCGTTACTACCCCTACCAGCAAGGTAACACACCCCATCTCCATCACTACCCCTACCAGCAAGGTAACACACACCCCATCTCCGTTACTACCCCTACCAGCAAGGTAACACACCCCATCTCCGTTACTACCCCTACCAGCAAGGTAACACACCCCATCTCCGTTACTACCCCTACCAGCAAGGTAACACACCCCATCTCCGTTACTACCCCTACCAGCAAGGTAACACACATCCCATCTCCGTCACTACCCCTACCAGCAAGGTAACACACCCCATCTCCGTTACTACCCCCTACCAGCAAGGTAACACACCCCATCTCCGTTACTACCCCTACCAGCAAGGTAACACACCCCATCTCCGTTACTACCCCTACCAGCAAGGTAACACACCCCATCTCCGTCACTACCCCTACCAGCAAGGTAACACACCCCATCTCCGTTACTACCCCTACCAGCAAGGTAACACACCCCATCTCCGTCACTACCCCTACCAGCAAGGTAACACACCCCATCTCCGTCACTACCCCTACCAGCAAGGTAACACACCCCATCTCCGTTACTACCCCTACCAGCAAGGTAACACACTCCCATCTCCGTCACTACCCCTACCAGCAAGGTAACACACCCCATCTCCGTTACCACCCCTACCAGCAAGGTAACACACCCCATCTCCATTACTCCCCCTACCAGCAAGGTAACACACCCCATCTCCGTCACTACCCCTACCAGCAAGGTAACACACCCCATCTCCGTTACTACCCCTACCAGCAAGGTAACACTCTCCATCACAATGTAATAGATTGGTTCTCACAATGTAATAGATTCTCACAGGGCATCCAATGAGTGTGACGTAACACCCAGTGTGTGTAGGTGTGACATCACTTCCTGTGTGTGTGTGTAGGTCCAGGAGGCCAACGCAGCGCTAGCCGACCAGGAGGAAGTAGCTCCGGTCCAGCGGCGGATCGAGCCGAGATCAGCTGACGACTCTCTGTCAGGAGTGGTGCGATGTCTCTGTTTCGCTGATACATACCTTAGAGACGGTATAATTCTGTCTGTCTGTCTGTTATACATGTTTAATGTGTGTGTCTCTGTGTTAACGTGTCTCTGTGTTAACGTGTCTCTGTGTTAACGTGTCTCCGTGTTAACGTGTCTCTGTGTTAACGTGTCTCTATGTTAACGTGTCTCTGTGTTAACGTGTCTCTGTGTTAACGTGTCTCTGTGTTAACGTGTCTCTGTGTTAACGTGTCTCTGTGTTAACGTGTCTCTATGTTAACGTGTCTCTGTGTTAACGTGTCTCTGTGTTAACGTGTCTCTGTAACGTGTCTCTGTGTTAACGTGTCTCTGTGTTAACGTGTCTCTGTGTTAACGTGTCTCTTGTTAACGTGTCTCTGTGTTAACGTGTCTCTGTAACGTGTCTCTGTGTTAACGTGTCTCTGTGTTAACGTGTCTCTGTGTTAACGTGTCTCTATAAGTGTTTTAACGTGTCTCTATGTTAACGTGTCTCTGTGTTAACGTGTCTCTGTGTTAACGTGTCTCTTTAACGTGTCTCTGTGTTAACGTGTCTCTGTGTTAACGTGTCTCTATAACGTGTCTCTGTGTTAACGTGTCTCTATAACGTGTCTCTGTGTTAACGTGTCTCTATAACGTGTCTCTGTGTTAACGTGTCTCTATAACGTGTCTCTGTGTTAACGTGTCTCTGTGTTAACGTGTCTCTGTGTTAACGTGTCTCTGTGTTAACGTGTCTCTGTGTTAACGTGTCTCTATAACGTGTCTCTGTGTTAACGTGTCTCTATAACGTGTCTCTGTGTTAACGTGTCTCTATGTTAACGTGTCTCTGTGTTAACGTGTCTCTGTGTTAACGTGTCTCTGTGTTAACGTGTCTCTGTGTTAACGTGTCTCTGTGTTAACGTGTCTCTATAACGTGTCTCTGTGTTAACGTGTCTCTGTGTTAACGTGTTTCTGTGTTAACGTGTCTCTGTGTTAACGTGTCTCTGTGTTAACGTGTCTCTATAACGTGTCTCTGTGTTAACGTGTCTCTGTGTTAACGTGTCTCTGTGTTAACGTGTCTCTGTGTTAACGTGTCTCTGTGTTAACGTGTCTCTGTGTTAACGTGTCTCTGTGTTAACGTGTCTCTGTGTTAACGTGTCTCTGTGTTAACGTGTCTCTGTGTTAACGTGTCTCTGTGTTAACGTGTCTCTGTGTTAACGTGTCTCTGTAACGTGTCTCTGTGTTAACGTGTCTCTGTGTTAACGTGTCTCTATAACGTGTCTCTGTGTTAACGTGTCTCTGTGTTAACGTGTCTCTGTGTTAACGTGTCTCTATGTTAACGTGTCTCTGTGTTAACGTGTCTCTGTGTTAACGTGTCTCTATAACGTGTCTCTGTGTTAACGTGTCTCTGTGTTAACGTGTCTCTGTGTTAACGTGTCTCTGTGTTAACGTGTCTCTGTGTTAACGTGTCTCTGTGTTAATGTGTCTCTGTGTTAACGTGTCTCTATAACGTGTCTCTGTGTTAACGTGTCTCTGTGTTAACGTGTCTCTGTGTTAACGTGTCTCTGTGTTAACGTGTCTCTGTGTTAACGTGTCTCTGTGTTAACGTGTCTCTGTGTTAACGTGTCTCTATAACGTGTCTCTGTGTTAACGTGTCTCTGTGTTAACGTGTCTCTATGTTAACGTGTCTCTGTGTTAACGTGTCTCTATAACGTGTCTCTGTGTTAACGTGTCTCTATGTTAACGTGTCTCTATAACGTGTCTCTATGTTAACGTGTCTCTGTGTTAACGTGTCTCTGTGTTAACGTGTCTCTATAACGTGTCTCTGTGTTAACGTGTCTCTGTGTTAACGTGTCTCTATAACGTGTCTCTGTGTTAACGTGTCTCTATAACGTGTCTCTGTGTTAACGTGTCTCTGTGTTAACGTGTCTCTGTGTTAACGTGTCTCTGTGTTAACGTGTCTCTGTGTTAACGTGTCTCTGTGTTAACGTGTCTCTATAACGTGTCTCTGTGTTAACGTGTCTCTGTGTTAACGTGTCTCTGTGTTAACGTGTCTCTGTGTTAACGTGTCTCTGTGTTAACGTGTCTCTGTGTTAACGTGTCTCTATGTTAACGTGTCTCTGTGTTAACGTGTCTCTGTGTTAACGTGTCTCTGTGTTAACGTGTCTCTATAACGTGTCTCTGTGTTAACGTGTCTCTGTGTTAACGTGTCTCTATAACGTGTCTCTGTGTTAACGTGTCTCTGTGTTAACGTGTCTCTGTGTTAACGTGTCTCTGTGTTAACGTGTCTCTATGTTAACGTGTCTCTGTGTTAACGTGTCTCTGTGTTAACGTGTCTCTGTTAACGTGTCTCTGTGTTAACGGTCTCTGTGTTAACGTGTCTCTGTGTTAACGTGTCTCTGTGTTAACGCGTGTCTCTGTGTTAACGTGTCTCTGTGTTAACGTGTCTCTGTGTTAACGTGTCTCTGTGTTAACGTGTCTCTGTGTTAACGTGTCTCTGTGTTAACGTGTCTCTGTGTTAACGTGTCTCTATGTTAACGTGTCTCTGTGTTAACGTGTCTCTGTGTTAACGTGTCTCTGTGTTAACGTGTCTCTGTGTTAACGTGTCTCTGTGTTAAGGTGTCTCTGTGTTAACGTGTCTCTGTGTTAACGTGTCTCTGTGTTAACGTGTCTCTGTGTTAACGTGTCTCTGTGTTAACGTGTCTCTGTGTTAACGTGTCTCTATGTTAACGTGTCTCTGTGTTAACGTGTCTCTGTGTTAACGTGTCTCTGTGTTAACGTGTCTCTATAACGTGTCTCTGTGTTAACGTGTCTCTGTGTTAACGTGTCTCTGTGTTAACGTGTCTCTGTGTTAACGTGTCTCTGTGTTAACGTGTCTCTATGTTAACGTGTCTCTGTGTTAACGTGTCTCTGTGTTAACGTGTCTCTGTGTTAACGTGTCTCTGTGTTAACGTGTCTCTGTGTTAACGTGTCTCTGTGTTAACGCGTGTCTCTGTGTTAACGTGTCTCTGTGTTAACGTGTCTCTATGTTAACGTGTCTCTGTGTTAACGTGTCTCTGTGTTAACGTGTCTCTGTGTTAACGTGTCTCTGTGTTAACGTGTCTCTATGTTAACGTGTCTCTGTGTTAACGTGTCTCTGTGTTAACGTGTCTCTATGTTAACGTGTCTCTGTGTTAACGTGTCTCTATAACGTGTCTCTATGTTAACGTGTCTCTGTGTTAACGTGTCTCTGTGTTAACGTGTCTCTGTGTTAACGTGTCTCTATAACGTGTCTCTGTGTTAACGTGTCTCT
Source organism: Coregonus clupeaformis (assembly GCF_020615455.1). Classification (NCBI taxonomy): domain Eukaryota; kingdom Metazoa; phylum Chordata; class Actinopteri; order Salmoniformes; family Salmonidae; genus Coregonus; species Coregonus clupeaformis. The sequence continues at coordinate 7,373,247 of NC_059206.1, forward strand.
GTGTTAACGTGTCTCTGTGTTAACGTGTCTCTGTGTTAACGTGTCTCTGTGTTAACGTGTCTCTGTGTTAACGTGTCTCTGTGTTAACGTGTCTCTGTGTTAACGTGTCTCTGTGTTAACGTGTCTCTATGTTAACGTGTCTCTATAACGTGTCTCTATAACGTGTCTCTGTGTTAACGTGTCTCTGTGTTAACGTGTCTCTGTGTTAACGTGTCTCTATGTTAACGTGTCTCTATAACGTGTCTCTATAACGTGTCTCTATGTTAACGTGTCTCTGTGTTAACGTGTCTCTATAACGTGTCTCTATAACGTGTCTCTGTGTTAACGTGTCTCTGTGTTAACGTGTCTCTGTGTTAACGTGTCTCTGTGTTAACGTGTCTCTGTGTTAACGTGTCTCTGTGTTAACGTGTCTCTGTGTTAACGTGTCTCTATGTTAACGTGTCTCTGTGTTAACGTGTCTCTGTGTTAACGTGTCTCTATGTTAACGTGTCTCTGTGTTAACGTGTCTCTGTGTTAACGTGTCTCTGTGTTAACGTGTCTCTGTGTTAACGTGTCTCTGTGTTAACGTGTTTCTGTGTTAACGTGTCTCTGTGTTAACGTGTCTCTGTGTTAACGTGTCTCTATAACGTGTCTCTATGTTAACGTGTCTCTGTGTTAACGTGTCTCTATGTTAAGGTATCTCTATGTTAAGGTATCTCTATGTTAAGGTATATCTATGTCTCCTGCAGGTACACACCACGGCCCGACGCTGTGGGCGGGGACTAACTCAGGGAGTGTGTATGCTTACGCGCTGGAGGTTCCGGGTGTGGGGTCGGGGTCGGGGTCGGGGCGTGGGCGCGGTGGGGCGGGGGGTGAGGGGAGTGTGTGTGTGGAGGCGGTGTTGGGTAAAGAGATCCAGCTGATGCACAGAGCTCCGGTCGTGTCCATCTGTGTTCTGGACGGACGGGGGAAACCGTTACCAGAACCGTACCAAGCCTCTCTGGACCTGGCCACCGCTCCAGACATGACCAACCCACACTCTGTCCTCATCGCATCAGAGGAACAGCTCAAGGTACAAACACAGACAATATTATTATTATCATTACATTTCTATTATTTCTCTATTTTCTTTCTCTGCGTTGTTGGGAACGACCCGTCAGTCAGCATTTCACTGGTAGTCTACACCTGTTGGTTACCAAGCATTTCACTGGTAGTCTACACCTGTTGGTTACCAAGCATTTCACTGGTAGTCTACACCTGTTGGTTACCAAGCATTTCACTGGTAGTCTACACCTGTTGGTTACCAAGCATTTCACTGGTAGTCTACACCTGTTGGTTACCAAGCATTTCACTGGTAGTCTACACCTGTTGGTTACCAAGCATTTTTAGTGGTAGTCTACACCTGTTGGTTACCAAGCATTTCACTGGTAGTCTACACCTGTTGGTTACCAAGCATTTCACTGGTAGTCTACACCTGTTGGTTACCAAGCATTTCACTGGTAGTCTACACCTGTTGGTTACCAAGCATTTTTAGTGGTAGTCTACACCTGTTGGTTACCAAGCATTTCACTGGTAGTCTACACCTGTTGGTTACCAAGCATTTTTAGTGGTAGTCTACACCTGTTGGTTACCAAGCATTTCACTGGTAGTCTACACCTGTTGGTTACCAAGCATTTCACTGGTAGTCTACACCTGTTGGTTACCAAGCATTTCACTGGTAGTCTACACCTGTTGGTTACCAAGCATTTCACTGGTAGTCTACACCTGTTGGTTACCAAGCATCTCACTGGTAGTCTACACCTGTTGGTTACCAAGCATTTCACTGGTAGTCTACACCTGTTGGTTACCAAGCATTTCACTGGTAGTCTACACCTGTTGTTTACCAAGCATGTGACGAATACAATTTGATTTGTTATAGTCATTTTCTGTTCTCTCCCAACCACAAATTATTTTCTCCTTAAATCTTTCGTCAGGTGTTCAGTCTTCCTAAGGTCAGTGTTAACAGGTGCAGTGGGGGAAAAAAGTATTTAGTCAGCCACCAATTGTGCAAGTTCTCCCACTTAAAAAGATGAGAGAGGCCTGTAATTTTCATCATAGGTACACGTCAACTATGACAGACAAAATGAGGAAAAAAAATCCAGAAAATCACATTGTAGGATTTTTCATGAATTTATTTGCAAATTATGGTGGAAAATAAGTATTTGGTCAATAACAAAAGTTTCTCAATACTTTGTTATATACCCTTTGTTGGCAATGACACATGTCAAACGTTTTCTGTAAGTCTTCCTCCATGCAGATCTCCTCTAGAGCAGTGATGTTTTGGGGCTGTCGCTGGGCAACACTGACTTTCAACTCCCTCCAAAGATTTTCTATGGGGTTGAGATCTGGAGACTGGCTAGGCCACTCCAGGACCTTGAAATGCTTCTTACGAAGCCACTCCTTCGTTGCCCGGGCGGTGTGTTTGGGATCATTGTCATGCTGAAAGACCCAGCCACGTTTCATCTTCAATGCCCTTGCTGATGGAAGGAGGTTTTCACTCAAAATCTCACGATACATGGCCCCATTCATTCTTTCCTTTACACGGATCAGTCGTCCTGGTCCCTTTGCAGAAAAAACAGCCCCAAAGCATGATGTTTCCACCCCCATGCTTCACAGTAGATATGGTGTTCTTTGGATGCAACTCAGCATTCTTTGTCCTCCAAACACGGCAAGTTGAGTTTTTACCAAAAAGTTCTATTTTGGTTTCATCTGACCATATGACATTCTCCCAATCCTCTTCTGGATCATCCAAATGCACTCTAGCAAACTTCAGACGGGCCTGGACATGTACTGGCTTAAGCAGGGGGACACGTCTGGCACTGCAGGATTTGAGTCCCTGGCGGCGTAGTGTGTTACTGATGGTAGGCTTTGTTACTTTGGTCCCAGCTCTCTGCAGGTCATTCACTAGGTCCCCCCGTGTGGTTCTGGGATTTTTGCTCACCGTTCTTGTGATCATTTTGACCCCACGGGGTGAGATCTTGCGTGGAGCCCCAGATCGAGGGAGATTATCAGTGGTCTTGTATGTCTTCCATTTCCTAATAATTGCTCCCACCGTTGATTTCTTCAAACCAAGCTGCTTACCTATTGCAGATTGTCTTCCCAGCCTGGTGCAGGTCTACAATTTTGTTTCTGGTGTCCTTTGACAGCTCTTTGGTCTTGGCCATAGTGGAGTTTGGAGTGTGACTGTTTGAGGTTGTGGACAGGTGTCTTTTATACTGATAACAAGTTCAAACAGGTGCCATTAATACAGGTAACGAGTGGAGGACAGAGGAGCCTCTTAAAGAAGAAGTAACAGGTATGTGAGAGCCAGAAATCTTGCTTGTTTGTAGGTGACCAAATACTTATTTTCCACCATAATTTGCAAATAAATTCATTAAAAATCCTACAATGTGATTTTCTGGATTTTTTTGTCTGTCATAGTTGACGTGTACCTATGATGAAAATTACAGGCCTCTCTCATCTTTTTAAGTGGGAGAACTTGCACAATTGGTGGCTGACTAAATACTTTTTTTCCCCACTGTATATTGTGTTAACAGGTGTTCAGTCTCCCCAAGGTCAGTGTTAACAGGTATATTGTGTTAACAGGTGTTCAGTCTTCCCAAGGTCAGTGTTAACAGGTATATTGTGTTAACAGGTGTTCAGTCTCCCCAAGGTCAGTGTTAACAGGTATATTGTGTTAACAGGTGTTCAGTCTCCCCAAGGTCAGTGTTAACAGGTATATTGTGTTAACAGGTGTTCCAGTCTTCCCAAGGTCAGTGTTAACAGGTATATTGTGTTAACAGGTGTTCCAGTCTTCCCAAGGTCAGTGTTAACAGGTATATTGTGTTAACAGGTGTTCAGTCTCCCCAAGGTCAGTGTTAACAGGTATATTGTGTTAACAGGTGTTCAGTCTCCCCAAGGTCAGTGTTAACAGGTATATTGTGTTAACAGGTGTTCAGTCTTCCTAAGGTCAGTGTTAACAGGTGTTCAGTCTCCCCAAGGTCAGTGTTAACAGGTATATTGTGTTAACAGGTGTTCAGTCTCCCCAAGGTCAGTGTTAACAGGTATATTGTGTTAACAGGTGTTCAGTCTTCCCAAGGTCAGTGTTAACAGGTGTAGTCGTGTTAACAGGTGTTCAGTCTCCCCAAGGTCAGTGTTAACAGGTATATTGTGTTAACAGGTGTTCAGTCTCCCCAAGGTCAGTGTTAACAGGTATATTGTGTTAACAGGTGTTCAGTCTTCCTAAGGTCAGTGTTAACAGGTGTTCAGTCTTTCTAAGGTCAGTGTTAACAGGTATATTGTGTTAACAGGTGTTCAGTCTCCCCAAGGTCAGTGTTAACAGGTATATTGTGTTAACAGGTGTTCAGTCTCCCCAAGGTCAGTGTTAACAGGTGTTCAGTCTCCCCAAGGTCAGTGTTAACAGGTATATTGTGTTAACAGGTGTTCAGTCTTCCCAAGGTCAGTGTTAACAGGTATATTGTGTTAACAGGTGTTCAGTCTTCCCAAGGTCAGTGTTAACAGGTATATTGTGTTAACAGGTGTTCAGTCTCCCCAAGGTCAGTGTTAACAGGTATATTGTGTTAACAGGTGTTCAGTCTTCCCAAGGTCAGTGATGTGTTAACAGGTGTTCAGTCTTCCCAAGGTCAGTGTTAACAGGTATATTGTGTTAACAGGTGTTCCAGTCTCCCCAAGGTCAGTGTTAACAGGTATATTGTGTTAACAGGTGTTCAGTCCCCAAGGTCAGTGTTAACAGGTGCAGTCTCCCCAAGGTCAGTGTTAACAGGTACAGTGGGGAAAAAAAAGTATTTAGTCAGCCACCAATTGTGCATGTTCTCCCACTTAAAAAAGATGAGAGAGGCCTGTAATTTTCATCATAGGTACACGTCAACTATGACAGACAAAATGAGGAAAAAAATCCAGAAAATCACATTGTAGGATTTTTTATGAATTTATTTGCAAATTATGGTGGAAAATAAGTATTTGGTCAATAACAAAAGTTTCTCAATACTTTGTTATATACCCTTTGTTGGCAATGACACAGGTCAAACGTTTTCTGTAAGTCTTCACAAGGTTTTCACACACTGTTGCTGGTATTTTGGCCCATTCCTCCATGCAGATCTCCTCTAGAGTAGTGATGTTTTGGGGCTGTCGCTGAGCAACACGGACTTTCAACTCCCTCCAAAGATTTTCTATGGGGTTGAGATCTGGAGACTAGCTAGGCCACCAGGACCTTGAAATGCTTCTTACGAAGCCACTCCTTCGTTCGGGCGGTGTGTTTGGGATCATTGTCATGCTGAAAGACCCAGCCACGTTTCATCTTCAATGCCCTTGCTGATGGAAGGAGATTTTCACTCAAAATCTCACGATACATGGCCCCATTCATTCTTTCCTTTAACGGATCAGTCGTCCTGGTCCCTTTGCAGAAAAAACAGCCCCAAAGCATGATGTTTCCACCCCCATGCTTCACAGTAGGTATGGTGTTCTTTGGATGCAACTCAGCATTCTTTGTCCTCCAAACACGATGAGTTGAGTTTTTACCCAAAAAGTTATATTTTGGTTTCATCTGACCATATGACATTCTCCCAATGATCTTCTGGATCATCCAAATGCACTCTAGCAAACTTCAGACGGCCTGG